>NW_024735067.1:130000-185000 GCF_018991925.1 Homarus americanus
GTAAGACTCGCGTTCTCATCTTCCTTCCAGATATGGCGGGTGGTCTTCAACATATTGTATTAATATTTATTATTCATGCGAGGGGCAGGTTGGCGGCCCCATAAATCGCCCCGTCACCCCGTTGGCTCCCCGCGGGGCTCCAGGGGGTTTTAATCACACCTATTTAGACAACCCCGCCCATGTTTTATTACAATGAGGCGCAGCGTGATGGAACCCCTCCCCCTCACCTTCCCTCCCCCATCCCCTCCCTCCCCCCACGTGTGTTGCCAAGCGTTGATGATGAACTGTATGGTGATGTTAAACTATTATAGGGAACATCTATAACGCTGTTTATATCTGTATCATTGTCTGTCTCTCTGTCTTTCCTTACACTCCTCTCCCCTCTTTCTCTCTCTCTCCTTATATATTTATCAATCTTCTTATATTCACCTTCTTTATCAATGTATTTCAACCTCTCGTTATTTTTATTATTGACTCTGTTATTGTTTTACCCTTAACATTGCTTTGTTCTTTTTCTTACCTATTATTTTATTTTATATACTTCCACTCCTCCTGTTCTTCCTCCTCCTGTTCTTCCTCCTCTTCCTCCAGCTCCTCCTCCTCCTCCTCCTCCTCCTCCTCCTCCTCTTCTTCTTTCTCCTCCTTCTCCTCCTAGTCCTCTCCTCCTCCTCCTCCTCCTCCTCCCTCCTCCTCCTCCTCCAGCTCCTCTTCTTCCTCCTCCTCCTCCTCCTCCTCCTCCTCCTCCTCCTCACATGCACGACACACATATATATAACCAGCAGCCCATCAATTAACATATCACACGCCCTTCTCGCCCGGAACCACGATATTAATGTTTCCTAATTGTAAGTGTTACTTCCTGTAGTGAGTGTCTCAGTGTAAGTGTATCTGTTTGTGCTGAGTGTCTCAGTGTAAGTGTTACTTCCTGTAGTGAGTGTTTCAGTGTAAGTGTGTCTGTTTGTGCTGAATGTCTCATTATAAGTGTTACTTCCTGTAGTGAGTGTCTCAGTGTAAGTGTGTCTGTTTGTGCTGAGTGTCTCATTATAAGTGTTACTTCCTGTAGTGAGTGTCTCAGTGTAAGTGTGTCTGTTTGTGCTGAGTGTCTCATTATAAGTGTTACTTCCTGTAGTGAGTGTCTCAGTGTAAGTGTGTCTGTTTGTGCTGAGTGTCTCATTATAAGTGTTACTTCCTGTAGTGAGTGTCTCAGGAATAATATGGAACATGGAAGCATGTTATATAAAAAAGAAAAGAAAAATACGACAAGGTCGTAACAATGTACATATACATGTATATATACATATACAAGTACATATACATATACTGTACATATACAAGTACATATACATATACATGTACATATACATATACTGTACATATACAAGTACATATACATATACATGTACATATACATATACTGTACATATACAAGTACATATACATATACATGTACATATACATATACTGTACATATACAAGTACATATACATATACTGTACATATACAAGTACATATACATATACTGTACATATACAAGTACATATACATATACCGTACATATACATGTACATATACATATACATGTACATATACATATACATGTACATATACATATATATGTATATATATATATATATATATATATATATATATATATATATATATATATATATATGTACCAGTACATGTACATGTACTGGTACATATCCATATACATGTACATATCCCAGCCACAAACACACACGTTAACTTCCGCCCAACATCCACCGAACACACACCTCCTTTCGTCTTCTTTCTCCTCCTCCCTATCTCCTCCTCTCACCCCCCTCCTCCTCCCTTCTCCTTCTCTTCTTCCCCCCCCTTACCCTCCTCCCTTCTCCTCCTCCCTGTCTCCTCCTCTCCCCCCTCCTCCTCCCTTCTCCTTCTCTTCCTCCTCCCACCTTACCCTCCTCCTTCTCCTCCTCCTTCCTTCCTAGAACGCAGAGAAAACTATATTTAACTCGAGGTGAAGTTTGTCAACACCCATCACTCCTCTCACCACCAACCATCCTCCTCTCTACCACCAACCATCACTCCCTCTCACCAACCATAACTCCCCTCTCACCAACACCCATCACTCCCTCTCACCACCAACCATCACTCCCCTCTCACCACCAACACCCATCCTCCCTCTCACCACCAACCATCACTCCTCTACCAACCATCAATCCCTCTACACCACCACCACCCTTCACTCCCTCACCCTCACCTCCCATCACACCCCTCACCCCTCACCCCACCCATCACACCTCACCCCCACCCATCACACCCCTCACCCCACCCATCCACCCCTCACCCCCACCATCACACCCCTCCCCCACCCATCACACCCCTCACCCCCACCCATCACACCCCTCACACCCCACCCATCCACCCCTCCCCCAGACCCATCACCCCTACCCCCCACCCATCAGACCCACCCCCCACCCATCACACCCCTCACCCCCACCCATCCACCCCTCACCCCACCCATCACCCCTCCCCCCACCCATCCACCCCTCACCCCACCACCCTCACCCCTCACCCCCCACCCATCCACACCCCTCACCCCTCACCCATCACACCCCTCCCCCCACCCATCACCTCTCCCCACCCATCACACCCCTCACCCCCACCCATCCACACCCCTCACCCCCACCCATCACACCCCTCCCCTACCTATCACACCCCCTCCTCCCCACCCATCCACCCTCACCCCACCCACATCACAGCCCTCACCCCCACCCATCACAGCCCTCTGCCCACCATCACACCCCTCACCCCCCACCCATCACACCTCTCACCCCACCCATCACACCCTCACCCCCACCCATCACACCCCTCATCAACCTCATCACACCCCTCACCAACCCACCCATCACACCCCTCAACCCCACCCATCACACCCTCAACCCCACCCATCACACCCTTCACCCCCACCCATCACACCCTCAACCCCATCCACACACCCCTCACCCCACCCATCACCCCTCACCCCCCACTCATCCCACCCCTCACCCATCACACCCTCACCCCCACCCATCCACCCCTCCCCCCCACACCCCTCACCCCCACCCATCACACACCTCACCCCAACCCCATCACACCCCCTCACCCCCACCCATCCCACCCTCCACCCCCACCATCACACCCCTCCCCCCACCCATCACATCACCCCACCCATCACATCCCTCACCCCACCCATCCACCCCTCACCCCACCCATCACCCTCTCACCCCACCCATCACCCTCACCCCCCACCATCACCCCCTCCCCTTACCCATCACCTCCTCACCCCCACCCATCACACCCCTCTACCCACCACACCCCACACCCACCCATCCACCCCTCACCTCCATCCATCCACCCCTCACCCCGCACCCATCACCCCACCCCCCACCATCACACCCCACCCCCACCCATCACCCCTCACCCCCACCCATCACACCCCTCACCCCCCCCACCCATCCACCCCTCACCCCCCACCATCCACCCCTCACCCATCACACCCCCACACCCCCACCCATCACACCCCTCACCCCTTACCTATCACACCCCTCACCCCCCACCCCTCACCCATCACACCTCACCCCTCACCCATCACCCCTCACCCCCCACCAATCACACCCCTCACCCCCTACCTATCCACCCCTCACCCCCACCCATCACCCCTCACCCCCCACCCATCACACCCTCCCCCTCACCAACCACCATCACGCCCTCACCCATCACACCCCTCCATCACCCCCTCACCCCACCATCCACCCCTCACCCCCACCCATCACCCCTCACCCTCTCCCACCACCCCCCTCACCCCTCTCCCATCACCCCCTCCCATCCACCCCTCACCCCACCCATCACCTCCCTCACCCCCATCACACCCTCACCCATCACACCCCTCACCCCCACCCATCATCTCAAATGAGCAAAATCGCTTTAATTGGACTATGTGTCAAGTGGGCCCTAAGAGCACATAAAACCGAGATGACGATAGCACTAGGTGGCACCAAATGGCACCCTCAGGAGAGTGCCAAGATAGGAGGAGTGCCTGGCCTCTCTTCACCTGCTTCGCCTGACAATTAAGGTGATGTATGGCAGTGGGTGAACCCTAGTATGATTGAGTAAATGGATAGCTTCGTCAGGGAGGTGGCGGGAAGTCTTGCCAATGGACGCCAGGCCCTACCTCTCTCTCTCTCTCTCTCTCTCTCTCTCTCTCTCTCTCTCTCTCTCTCCCTCTTTTCTCTCTCTCTCTCTCTCTCTCTTGCCTTTATTTTTGTTTGTCTATTTATCCATATGTTTCGTTTTGTATTCTCTCTCTCTCTCTCTCTCTCTCTCTCTCTCTCTCTCTCTCTCTCTCTCTCTCTCTCTCTCTCTTTCACACCCTCTTGAGTAGCGTTTGAGGACATTATGGTGGAATTTTAAACACATCTAGAGGCTGATGTAACACTGAGGGAGGTACTGTGAGTGCGTGGCCGGGCTGGGTAGATCTTGTTGCATCAGTGGGTGTTGACAGGAAGGGAAATGGATAAGGGAGCAGACAAACAGACAGGAAGACAGATAAACAGACACACACACAGACAGAAATGAAGAGAAACGACTGATACAAGAAATTAATCTCCACTGGATACGTATTTTCACCAGCCATTTTTTCCCCAGTATATACAAAGTCATGGACAAAAACTACCCATATCTTAACTGGCTTTATATTATCACCACAACATTCTTTTTCTATGGCTCTGTATCACTAATCTTCCCCCTCGGCGCCTACCACCACTGACAGTCATGATAGGAATAAAATAAGCCGACCCACGCTGTTTAGCATACCTGAGGAACACCTCTTACGATAACACTGGCAGACAGAGAGTTAGGGAGAATATTTATTCACGTATTCGTTGTAACAAAAGAAAAGTAACATTAAAGTTATTTGATAAGTGATAAGTAGTGATAAGTAGAGTAAAACGAAAGATCACTCAGAGAAAAGGAATAATAAAGTTGATTTTATTAGTTAATTGATGAAGAGGAAGAGTGAATGAAACAATCTGCATTAACAAGGAATTTGATATTAAAGATTTCTATTACAAAAACTTGATAAATAAGAAACTAAGAATGTTGGATGGAATAAGTGATTAATATGATAAATTAGACATAGACGGAGACTAAATAAATCTGATAAATTCAATAAAATGGGATAATAAAATAAATAATAATGAGGAAAATACAACATAATGATAATATAAAGAGATGGACAATGTATATAGAAGAAAGAAATAAAGAGGAAAATGATAAAGAATATGAGAGAGGGCAAGGAAGAAGAAAACGAGGGAGAAAACAGGGTGAGGAAGAGGTGAAAGAAGAGAGAAAGGAAGACGGAATGAAAAGAAAAAAAAGAACATGAGAGAAAACAAAGAAGAAGAAGAGCCGCCGCCACTTTACCAGAAGTTAGTGTACAGTTCAACACCAAAATGACGATTAGATGACTTTCGTAATCTTTGTTTTCCACCGTCAGAGTAGCCATTTCGTCTCTCCTGATGATTAGAGACACCCCAGCTTATTTCACCTTAAGATTAATCTAACCTAACCCAACCAAACTTCTAGCTAACCTAACCTAATCTCACCAAACTTAACCTAACCTACCCTAACTTTTCCTCAAGTAGCATTCGGGTGGTTAATTTTCAGGTAAAATAAACCGGGGTGTCTAATTTTCAGGTGATCAGCCATTGACCTACGACTCTCTATAGGACCTTGAAGAGCTGACCTAACAACTTGTGTGTGTTAGGTTCCATATTTAGTATGACCAAACCATCCTACTGAGAATTTGTTTATGGAACAAATCAACATCGTTTCCCTTAAAGTAAAGTGAGTCTGAATTTTTAAATATTAGACGTTAGTTTTTATCGTCAAACTAGTTGCGAGTTCACGTCTAATTGGCTCAATTTGGCTCTAGTATTACGACCATGAAACCCAAAATAATACTAAATTGTCGTGAATCTCATCTGTAACTGGACGCTTCCCTTATCTGTATTAAGGTAAAATATATTATACTATGAGCATTTTTTTCCTTTCTTCATCCTCTCTCTCTCATTCTGTATCTACTCTGATTCTCTCTCTCTTCCCTCTCTTCTGTTTCTCCTGTCTTCCCCTCTTTCGTCTCACTTCTCTTTCGGAGAATTAAATTTAAGGAAACAGACAGACAGACAGAGACAGGCAATGGTGGAAAAAGAGGAGGAATGAGGTGAGTAGTAAGGGAGTAGATAGACAGACAGACTGACAGACAGAGAGATATCGACAAATAGGAGATAAAGAAACAACCACCTAGTTGGTAATAGGGAGCTGTAACTAGCAGTTAAAATGTGAAGAACCTGAGCGAGTACCGGGAACTAGATGTTGCGTTGGTCGGCAGCTTCCGTCATTATCTGATCTGGCAGTCGCTTGGTACCTGCTTGTGGAGTCTGTCTGTGTCTGTGTGTCTGTCTGTGTGTCTGTCTGTCTGTGTGTCTGTCTGTCTGTCTGTGTGTCTGTCTGTGTGTCTGTGTCTGTCTGTGTGTCTGTCTGTCTGTCTGTGTGCCTGTGTGTCTGTCTGTGTGTCTGTCTGTCTGTCTGTGTGTCTGTCTGTGTGTCTGTCTGTCTGTCTGTGTATCTGTCTGTGTGTCTGTGTATCTGTCTGTCCTATGTCTTGGTACACTTGTTTCTGAGTCTGTTTCTTCTGTCTATGTGTCTGTATGTCTGGGAGAGGGCTGGGGCTTTCTATGCTGATCGGTTGACCGCCCCCCACACCCCCACACACACACGAACATAAATTGCAACACTCTCACAATTCAATCTGGTATGACTGGTGACTAATATTATCTTTCCTTCTCTCTCTCTCTCTCTCTCTCTCTCTCTCTCTCTCTCTCTCTCTCTCCACTCCATTATGCCCCCTGCTGCCGCTGCACCGCCTCGCTGCCTCACACCGTATCTCTATCACATCCACTAGGGTCCGGCAACGCCAAAAAACTAGTCCCAGGTATTTTTCGTTTGTGTTCTTTGACAAACTGAGGCAAAGGATCCGTGTCTCCATGCCCACGGTTCCTCTTTAATTGGCCATTTGTGTGCAAGAGCCCTCGGTATCGTCCCATGACTTGTGGACACCTCGTCACCCTGTCACTGTTATGATTTTTGCTCACTGAGTTTCGCGTCTTGGTAAGAAGTCGTGCGTTTTCTATACCGTAAAAATAGCGGAACTTTTTTGTTGTGGTGTTCAGATGTAAAGTCAATGCGGTTTTATAATTCTTCGTTTAGTTTTTAAGTTATATGGACAAGTTGAGGAGGGAATGAGAGTGTGGAGTGAAGTCTGTGTCGTGATTGTTGTCCTCTTTTGTGTCAGAAGTGTTCGTCAAGGTGTATACCAAAAAACAATCCTTCGTTCTGTTGCCTCTATGATGTGAGATGACGGCGGAGGTGCCAAGTATGTGTGACTTGTCCTTTACCAGACAAACAATCACTTGACAAGGCTGTTTTTTTGGCTTTTACCTGAGGAAGAATGTTTTTACTTTTATTCCCAGGTAAAAATATTTAATTATCTAAACACACGATAACTATAATGAGGAGACTGACTTGTTTTAGCGTAATAATGCTGATGTGCTGTAAACGAGTGACGATTCTATTATAATATTGGAGAATATTCTTTTTTTCACAGTATGAACGTAGAGATTATTAATGTTAAACCGCGATAACATCCTTGTCAAACAGACGATGGCTGTCGGGTAAGACTTTGTTGTGTTCTTGAGTAACAAATGATGATATAGTAAAACAAAGAAGAAAATATGAACAAATACAGAAACATGATAGAACAACACCTTATAATGCCTGTGTGTGTGTGTGTGTGTGTGTGTGTGTGTGTGTGTGTGTGTGTGTGTGTGTGATGACCCAGACGTCAGAATTGTGAAATAATTAGAGGTAACGAGAGAGACAGTTCAGTGCTGGAACATTGAGTGGTGGAGGAACAACATGTGAGTGTGTGGAGGTAGGAGTGTGTGGAGGTAGGAACAGTGTGTTGAACATTAGTGTGTGGAGGTAGGAACATTGAGTGTGTGGTAGGTAGGAACATTGAGTGTGTGGAGGTAGGAACATTGAGTGTGTGGAGGTCGGAACATTGAGTGTGTGGAGGTAGGAACATTTAGTGTGTGGAGGTAGGAACATTGAGTGTGTGGAGGTATTGAGTGTGTGGAGGTAGGAACATTGAGTGTGTGGAGGTAGGAACATTGAGTGTGTGGAGGTAGGAACATTGAGTGTGTGGAGGTAGGAACATTGAGTGTGTGGAGGTAGGAACATTGAGTGTGTGGAGTAGGAACATTGAGTGTGTGGAGGTAGGAACATTGAGTGTGTGGAGGTGGGAACATTAAGTGTGTGGAGGTAGGAACATTGAGTGTGTGGAGGTGGGAACATTAAGTGTGTGGAGGTAGGAACACACTCACTGCCAGACTTCATGACGGGTGATGCTCTTACTAGCGGTTGTTGCAGCTAAAACTATTAATGCACACAAACGGGGCTGTTGTCCCATTAATCATGTACATATATAAAAAGAATATATATATATTATATATATATATATATATATATATATATATATATATATATATATATATATATATATATATATATATATATATATATATATATATATTTATTTTATTATTATTATTATTATTATTATTATTATTATTATTATTATTATTATTATTATTATTATTATTATTATTATTATTATTATTATTATTATTATTATTATTATTATTATTATTATTATTATTATTATTATTATTATTATTATTATTATTATTATTATCATCATCATCATCATCATCATCATCATCATCATATCATCATCATCATCATCATCATCATCATCATCATCATCATCATCATCATCATCATCATCATCATCATCATCATCATCATCATCATCATCATCATCATCATCATCATCATCATCATCATCATCATCATCATCATCATCATCATCATCATCATCATCATCATCATCATCATCATCATCATCATCATCATCATCATCATCATCATCATCATCATCATCATCATCATCATCATCATCATCACTTTCGAAATGTGGTAAAAGTATTAAAAGCCGATTTTTGCGACATTATTTTGAAAGAACTTATGATACACCAGAGATATCCAGTACCTCTGACAACATTTAACACAACACGAGCCTCACGTCGGTCTTATTGTAATAGGCTGACGCCCGTATTATTAAACAACATCTTTCCTTCAAGAGGGCCCTTGTGTTGAAAACCGTATTTTTAATCGCGAAGGGTCTTTTACTGCAGCGCACGATGGAGTGTGGTGGCGGGAAAACGAACTAATATTACTGAAATTTGAAGAGGTAGGTATTAGCTGATCTTCGTCACCCCTCTTCATAATTATTTTGTTAGTTTTATTTAATATTTATAGTCAATACGATTAATGTACAAAGAAACACGTATTGGTAATTTTATAAATATTTTTTGTTTTACACTATTGGTTTACGGCCCATATTATGACATTTGCAAATGCTATGCTGCCTGTCATTGCCAAATGAAAGCTGCTGGGTTCATTTCATCTTACTAACGCTGGTACTAATCAGGTAAGCACATTTAAGGTAATTTATTATACTTTTTAGCAGTTTTATAAGTGAGTTTCTGTCTGGAAAATATAAACAGGGGAAGTTTATGCCTAAAAATATTAAAATGGGAAGAGGCAAATTTCACTGGGAGGGCATTATAACAAGGATGGTAACAACACCTTTGGTACAGTGGATCATGATATAATATGTGAAATACTGCAGGCTCTTATTTTTCATCACCAATTACAGTATTTGGTTTTGGTAAACTTCCATTTGGCTGAATTAGGTCCATAATAAAACAGGTTCACTGGGAGATGGAGTTTGATTATTTAATGAAAATGTGACTTAAGCATATATGATACAATATTTTGGCTAATATAGAGGACTTTACAGCAGCTTCCCCCGTCTCAGTAATATAGTAAGTTCGCCCAAAGTTATGCTAGGTTAGGTTAACTTAACTCTAACTTATAAATAATTTTTTTAAAACATTTGCCATAAACATGACCGTCTCACTATTAAACATTTTGAAATTTCTGCGTTTATAAATTTGTTTTCTCTAAAAACCACAATTTTAAACCCATGACAATATAATAAGGGCATATCAGCACTTAAAAGCCATTTCCTATTCTGTTATGCATTACTGTACATTAGTTATATTTGAAAATGACATTGGAAACCTTAGAAAATATATAGTTCCCCTGTGTTTGTAACTAACAAGCTTTCCACAAGTATTTTTATTATGAAAAATCTTTTCCTCCCCAGTCAAATGGACTAATGAATCACGTTCTCTCTGCGATATAGGACTTGTCCTTGATGATTGGGAGCGAAAAATGTCCATGACAAGAGCGCAGTACTCTTAAGTTTAGCGCCAACGAAGGTAAACAAACACGCACGAGTAGGACGACCCATAGTGCATCAGGGAGGTGGACAGTTATCACCCTACTTGGTCCCACACGAAGGGGAAGAGGTTTGACCAATTAAAAATACCGTTTGAAAGAACAATCCTTTAAAGAAGACTCTTCGTCAGAGAGGGAAGAGTTGTCTAATAATACGGGCGTGAGCATCTTGGGATATTCTTCACCTGACTCTCTCTCTAATGAAGGTGATGAAATGTTGTGTTAAACAAACCTTCATTGGTAGAGTAATGAGAGTGTGTAGGTAAAGTATTACTAAACACACACACACACACACACATTCGCATACATACATACATACATACATACATACATACATACATATATACATACAGTCACAGTGGGTGCCCATCCTCTCCAGCTGGTGCAGTCTGCCAAACTCCTGGGTGTAACCATAGACAACAAACTTGACTGGAAGGCCCATTTAAATAACACAGTCAAGGCAGCCTCATATCGTCTCTACATGCTACGAAGACTTAGGTCACTTGGGACACCCACGCCAGAGCTGAGGACCATCTACAACGCCTTTATTCTCCCCAAACTAACGTATGCGTCACCAGCCTGGTCGTCTTCTCTCAACACCCAACAACGTCAGCTAGAGAAGGTACAGAAAAGGGCCTGCAGAATCATGCTCGGCGCAGAATACTCCGGCTACACCAACGCTCTCTCCACCCTGGAAATGCTATCCCTCAGTGACCTCCACCACCAAGCACTGGAAAGGTTTGGCAGTGGACTACTGCACCACCCTCGTCATCGCCACCTGCAGCCCCCCACCCAACTCGCGCAGTCCGCCACTACAACAAAATTCAGCCCATAAGAGCCCGCACCGATAGATATAAGAACAGCACCATCCCATCTATTGTTAAAATAATAAACAACTGATTTATGTACTGTACAGCCCTGTAAATGTATTCAATGCATATTATATCATTATGTCTAAATCAAATGTAAGTCTGTATATTTTCAGCCACCGGTTGCAACTCTATTAATAAACCGTTTATTATTATTATTAGTAGTAGTATTATTACATACATACATACTCCTTACTACTTTGCTGTCACTCGGAATCGAGTATGACGATCATCCAGCTATGATAAAATGATATGAGTTATTAGGGATGTCACCTTCGTTGGTGAGCTCTGAGGAGACTAAAGAGGCTGATACGGGACTGGCAGGGTCGGTCACAGATGTTGCATATGTACGGGGCTACATCTAGTGCGGGAGGGGCGGCGACAACGTCTTTCCGACGATGGCGCTTGTCTGCCTCGTTATGCAGTCGGGCTAACTCGAAAGTATTGAAAAATTTTTGTGAGGGGGTCGATTTGGCACCTTTTCAGATTTGTCTTAAGACTATCCTTATACCTCTTCAATTGCACGCTAGCATTATGTTTACTATTCGTTACGTGACTGTAAAGTTGCTGCTTTGGCAGTCTACTGTCGTCCATGTGGGTAACATGGCCAGTCCAGCGTAGTTGTTCGTGGATAATGGTAGCCTCGATGCTCCTACAGTTAGTGTCAGCAAGAATACTGGCATTTGTTCTCTTGTCTTCCCAGCGAACTTGGAGGATGGAACGTAGACTACGTTGGTGAAAGTTTTCTAGTGCCATAATGTGCCTCCCGCATGTGACCCGTGTCTTGCTGCCTTATAGCAGGGTGGGGAGGACCACTGCTCGATATACGCGTAACTTTGTAGAAAGTTTCAGCTCCCTACAGCTGAATACATGGTTTCGGAGTCTCCCAAAGGCTTGAGACGCACATCTGATCCGATGTTGAATCTCTTCATCGATGTCCGTGGTGGTGGACAAGTGGGAGCCGAGATACCGAAAGTGGGTAACATTAGTGAGGGTAGTACCGTTAAGTTGGATGGATGGTGCAGGTGTGGGTGAACCAGGGGCAGGCTGAAAGAGAATCTGAGTCTTACGAAAATTCACCTCAAGGCTGAGGTATGCATGCTCATCTGCGTTGGTGTTCAGGATCTCCTGTAGGTCGCGTTCAATGTGAGCAACAAGGGTGAGGTCGTCTGCCTACTGAAGTCCAGTAATGGAAGCTGCCGACACCTTTGTTCTTGCCTGGAGTCATCTTATGTTGAAAAGACTCTTCATCCAGTGCTCGATGTCCACCCCGCGAGCTAAATTAGCACTGGCACGAGTAAGGAAGGCAGCCAAGAAAATGGAAAAAGAGAGTTGTCACCAGTACACACCATTGTTTAACCCCCGTTTGGATGGGGAACAACTCAGACTGGGTGCAGTTGTGCAGGACACTGCCGTTCATGCCATCGTGGAGTTGCCTCACAATGGCGATGAATTTTGGTGGGCAGCAAAAAACGGCCGAGGGTCTACCGAGGGGCTTCCCTGTTCACCGAGTCGAAGGCCTTGGTTAGGTTACGATGCTGTTCTCTGCACTTTTCCTGTAACTGACGGGCAGCAAAGATCATGTCAGTGATGCCACGTGATGGTCTAAAGCTACATTGATATTCTGGGAGGAAGTTTTTCTCCTCAGGAAGAAGTCTGTTTAGCAGAACTCGGGTGATAATCTTGCCAGCTACGTACAGCAGCGAGATCCCACGGGAGTTGCCACAATCTGACTGGTCTCCCTCGTTCTTATAAATATTGACGATGGAGGCGTCTTTAAAAGCTTGGGGGATTTCCTCCTTTTCCCATATATTCTCCAGGCTAGAGTGGAGACGGCTGGTAAGCAGAGGTCCTCCTGCTTTATACACCTCGGCTGGGATTCCATCAGGCACCTGAGGCTTTGTTATTTTTCATCTGTTTGATGGCAGTAGCTACCTCATCCAGGATTGGAGAATAGCTGAGGTGGGTCAGCTCTGGATGCTGAGGGACCTGCTGGGTAGTTAGGACATCTACATCGGTGCTTCGGTTGAATAGTGAATGGTAGTGCTCTTTCCAGTGCCGAAGGAGGCCTTTATCATCCTTAATTAGGGAGTTACCATCGGATGAGCGGACGGGAGCTGCGCAACGAGTGATTGGCCCATTAAATGTTTTGGTGGAATTGAAAAATTCGCGCATCTTGTGCTGATCTGCAAATTTTTGTGATTCACATGCTTTATTTTTAAGCCAGTCATTCTTTAGATTGCGAAGTTCCCGCTGGGCCACAGCTTTCTTCTTGAGGTAGGTTTCAGCTTTGGTTCTAGACTTAGAGTTGTTCTGCCAGTCAGTTAAAGCAGCATGTTTATCATGGATGAGTACATTGAGTGCCGGGTCATTTTCATCAAACCAGTCTTGGTGTAGACGCTTTGTGTTAAAACCTCTTCTGGAGGCTTGCTGCCTTCGCCGTTTTGGGGTGACGTGAAGTGAGAGCTTGGCTCTGACAAGCCGATGATCAGTGTCGCAGTGGTCTGAGCCACGCATGGCACGGGTGATGAGGACATTTCAACAATCTCTTTCTCTGACAATGATGCAGTCAATGGGATGCCAGTGTTTGGATCGTGGGTGTTGCCACGAACCCTTGAACTTGTCGGCCTGCCTAAACAAGGTATTGGTGATAGTGAGGTTGTGTGCAGCACACTTGCTGAGGAGGAGTAAGCCGTTGGGATTACACTTGCCTAGTCCATTTCTCCCAATGGTCCTGCCAAATGTCAGCATCTCTGCCAACTCTGGCATTGAAGTCACCAAGGAGCACAACCTTGTCTTCTCTGGGGATAGAGGTTAGCACTCTGTCGAGGTCGATGTAAAAGGCCTCCTTGATGTCATCCTCTGCATCCAGTGTTGGGGCTTATGCACTGATGAAAAAGGCATGACGTGAGTGATTGAGTGAGACTCAGAGCATCACGAGGCGCTCGTTGTTCCTAATAGGCATTTCAGTTAGCCTGTGTAGGATGTGTTGGCGGATGGCAAAGCCAACTCTATAAATGCGGTTTCTCTCGGCAGCAGGCTTACCTTTCCAGAAGAAGGTGTAGCCAGACCACTGTTCTGTGAGTTGGCCCTCGTCTGGGAGCCGGGACTCACTAATGGCTGCTATGTCGATGTTATACCTAGCCAGCTCTTTGGCCACAAGGTCAGTTCTTCTTTCAGGACGCTCATTTTTGCCAGTATCCAGAAGGGTCCTGACATCCCATGCAGCGACCATAAGAGGTCGTATACTTTGTTTTTGTTCGGTTCTGTGATTTTGATTGTGTTTTCGACCACATAAGGATGACCTTACTTGGTGCGGTTGCCCAATCAGGCTGTTTTTTTTTTTAGGCAGGCTATGTTTAGGGCACCTTTTCTAGCCCCTCCCCATGTGGGGTGAGCAGAGTGGCTCCTTGAAAGGGCTGCTCAGTCGCACAGACAGGACCGGATTGCACTGCTACCTAGATCCCAGTGCATAAACGACCATCTTATCTGTGCCGCCCATGTGCAGAGTTGTGACTAGAGACTCCTGGCAGTCATCACTGCCTGTCCCCGTCGCCACTCGTCCGTCGCCATAGGAGTTTTGATGACGATGAGAGGTATGATGAGCTGGATGATGGCTGTGCGTGAGTTGATTTATGTGATGAGGCAGGAGCACAGGCTGCAGCCACACATCTTGACTCTCTCTTTTCCTAATCCAGTGGTGCAAGTGTTGCAACGACTGTGGGGAGGGGGAGTTGCATTGGACTACCGATAGCCCAGTTTGTTGGGTTTCGCCTCAGTAGCCTGTCCATCATGCATTGCCTTCGTCCGCCGGCGTAGTCGTTGGGTTTCCATGGTGGTCACATCTTCTGCCTATACCGCCTTTGGGGTCTTGTTGGAGCTCTGGAAGCGTGTCTGCCTGATGCGGGGCTCCACCGCAGATTTTTTTTCGGATTTTACTCCCGTAGCCTTATACCTGTCAAGGCAGCGGGTTAATGGCTCATAGGCGACAGAAAGTGTCCACATGCCAGTGGGCCTATGCGCCGTCCCTCTGCGGCCCATGCTACTCCGAGATCCCCTGCTGGTCTAGCCTGGACCCACGAGGCACCCAGTTACCGTGTGTTGCCACGAGGGCTAGCCAGTGGATGTAGCTGAAAGCGAGAGGGAGCAAGAAGTGCTTGTACCTTACGAGTAACATTATGCTGCCACACTAGGTGCATTTCACCACCCTGTGTGCAAACACATACATACATACATACATACATACATACATACATACATACATACAATAATCGTAATATCTGGACTGAGAATAGACTAAAAAATGGATGACCTTTAAGGAGAAGAATGATGGGAGGAACTGAGAGAAACAGACAAGAAACGAACACAAGAAGGAGAGAGAATTAAGAACCAGGATGTTAGGTTTTGTTCAAGTTTTTTTCCTATTCTTCTGAGAAAGATGTGTGTGTGTGTGTGTGTGTGTGTGTGTGTGTGTGTGTGTGTGTGTGTGTGTGTGTGTGTGTGTGTGTGTGTGTGTGTGGGTGGGTGGGTGGGTGGGGGTGGGTGGGTGGGTGGGTGTGTGTGTGTGTGTGTGTGTGGGTGGGTGGGTGGGTGGGTGTTTGTGGATGGGTAGGTGGGTGGGTGGGTGGGTGTTTGTGTGTGTTTGTGTGTGGGTGTGGGTGTGTGGGTGGTGTGGGTGTGGGTGGGTGGGTGGGTGGTGTGTGGGTGTATGTGTGGGTGTGTGTGTGGGTGGGTGTGTGGGTGGGTGTGGGTGGGTGTGTGGGTGTTTGTGTGTGGGTGTGTGTGTGTAATAATAATAATAATAATTAACAGTTATTGGCAAATACAGCAGCCATAAGCCGAACAATACAAATGACATAAGTAGTACATAATATATAATGAAAAGGGGGAGAGGATCATTAAACAAGGCGTAATGCAGTATTAGGTGGGAGTGAACACACTGGTTAACTACGAGTTGTTGATAATTCTTACAATGGTTGGGACTGGGCTGTTCTTGTAGCGGTCAGTACGTGCTCTTATGGGCTGGATGCGGGTGTGGTGTCGAACAGCAATTCGCGGACGAGGGATCTCAGATGGCAACAGGAGACGGTGCTGGTATTGTGCATTAGCTTCTTCCCAGACAAACAGATGAGGTCATGGTGATGATCAGAGAGAGCTGAGAGGGTCAATGTACTGAGTGCCTCTTGCCATGTGGTGTAGGAGGGAGAGATTAGTCTTGCACACCCTCTTCCACTCCTAGTTGTGTGTGTGTGTGATTCTGTAAGGTTGTATCCATAAATGAACTTACCTTTATAGATGTCACTGCTTGTGCTTGTTTATATGTCTGTCTGCAAGTCTGTTTGGTATTAGGAGATAAAAAAGCTGATTTAATTTCATTGATGATAGTAAAAAAAAAAGGGTCAAGGCCACTGCTAAGGTTACACTTGAAGGTCAGAGGTCAGAGGTCATAGCCAAAGGTCAAATGTTGAGAAGACAACTGGTGTGAGAGGTCGAAGTCAAGGAGGAAGGAGAGGCAGTCATCAGCCTTCACTCAGTCAATATATTCCTCTCCGTCTACCCTTCCAATTACTCACATTTTCCATTTTCCTTTTTGTACAAGAATTTATCATTTTCTCTATTATTTTCGTCTATACTCAATATTATTTTTATCTCTCTCTTTGTTTTTATGTTTGTCGTCTCATTCTCTCCTTCCTGTCTCATTTACTTATCTAAATGTTGTCAGGGTTCAGATTCGTCTTATGCCGAACACAGAAGAACTTCATATTTCTGTTTATGTAGGGAGAAGGAGCAAGTAAAAAAAATACTTTATTCTATTACGTTTCCGACGCAAATGTATATTTTTCGAGGTTAATATTCGTCTTTCACCCATTCCTTCTCTAGTGTTTTTGACTCCCCTTAATATGTGGGTTTTTTTTATTACAAATCAATATTTAATAGTAGTTTTTTTATTTACCCTCAAACATTAAGTATCTGCCGTTGTTGTCTGCTCCGTTTGTCAACAACCAACCTGCTGAGTCCGAGGTATTCTCACGTCCACAAAAAACATGAAATTACACCATAACACTTCAAGATCGTTGCTATCAATGGTACCATATTTCAAAATAAGTACTTTCTGTTTAATATGGCAGATGGAGGGGGGGGGGGTGTCCGGAAGACTAGGAAGTTAGGCAATGCTTGGTCGATTTTTTTTAGTAATTTCCATATTCGACCTAAAACAAATCTTTACCTTTGTCTTTTTTTTTTATAATACTCACTATTTTATTGTTTATATTGTTTATTTTTCTCCCCTAGTTTACGATAATTCTCGTCATCTTATTCTCTCTTTCTCTTCTGCCTGTATTACTTAATTTAATTCCTATTTCATCTTATTTGTCAAACTTCCCCATTTTATTTGTTTTTGAGTACAATATTTCTTCATTATCCTTTACTTATTCTTTTATTTTACCTTTATTTCTCTCTCCCAGAAAGAGAAATAGACAGAGAGGGAGGGAGAGAGAGCTAGAGGTAAACAGGAAGAGACAGATAGACAGGCAAACAAACGTATGGAGAGAGACAGAGATATTACCAGTTATAGTTGTTGTTGACTGTCATTAACACCGTAATATCATATAAACATGTCTCAAGGTTTCTCTGTGCGCCGCTTGGTCCACTCACCCGGATGTGTCCACTTAAAAACACGCCACCAAGATTTTCCTGTTCAATGGTCACGCGATAACGTGTGAGGGGAGGAAGAGGAGGGGCAAGGGGAGGAGGAGTAGGAGGGGGAGGATGAGGAGAGGGGAGGAGGGGAATGGAAGGAAGAAGGGGGTGTAATGAGGGGAAGGAGGAGGAGGAGAAGGAGGAGAAAATGGTGGGAAAGAAAAACCGAAGAGGGAAGGAAATATCAGAGAAAGATGGAAGAGCAGAATAAAGAGAAAAAAGAATAAGAGAACATAAACAAAGAGAAGAGGAAAATTAATGAATAGGGGAGGAATAGAATGAATAAAGGAGTGAAGGAAACGAGGAATGTTTAGGTTAGAAGGAGTAAAGAGGAAGAGGGACGGAAGGAAGGAAAGGAAAGGATGAAGGGAGTGGAAGCAGAAATGGGAGGAGGGGTGTTTGAGTGGAGGGAAGATGGGCTGTGGAGGGAGGGAAATGGGTGAGAGAAGAGAGAGAGAGAGAGAGAGAGAGAGAGAGAGAGAGAGTGTGTGTAATAATAATAATAAAAATAATAATAATAATAATAATAATAATAATAATAATAATAAACGGTTTATTAATAGAGTGCAGCCGGTGGTGAAAATATACAAACTTTCATGTGATTTAGAAATAATGATATATGTTTAATACATTTACAGGGTTGTACAGTACATAAATCAGGAGTTGTTTATTATTTTAACAATAGATGGGATGGTGCTGTTCTTATATCTATCGGTGCGGGCTCTTATGGGCTGAATTTTGTTGTAGTGGCGGACTGCGCGAGGTGGGCGGGGGACCGCCGGTGGCAGGTGGCGATGACGAGGATGGTGCAGTAGTCCACTGCCAAACCCTGCTAGTGCGTGGTGGTGGAGGTCACTGAGGGATGGCATTTCCAGGGTGGAGAGAGCGTTGTTGTAGCCCTAGTAGTCTGCGCCGAGCATGGTTCTGCAGGGCCTCTTCTGTACCTTCTCTAGCTGACGTTGTTGGGTAGAGTTGAGAGAAGACGACCAGGCTGGTGACGCATACGTTAATTTGGGGAGAAAAAAATGCGTTGTAGACAGTCCTCAGCTCTGGCGTGGGTGCCCCAAGTGACCTGAGTTGTCGTAGCATGTAGAGTCGGTACGAGGCTGCCTTGATAGTGTTGTTTACATGGGCCTCCCAGTCCAGTTTGTGGTCTATGGTAACACCCAGGAGTTTGGCAGACTGCACTAACTGGAGAGGATGGGCACCCACTGTAACTGCTGGAGCTTGCACAGGAGTGGTGGCGGTATTGATGTGCATGACTACGGTTTTGGTGTTGTTGATGGTGACCTTGTTCTCCGTAGTCCATGCCTGTAGCCTGTCCAGTGTGTGTGTGTGTGTGTGTGTCACCATCACAAAGAGTAGGGAAGAGTGAGGAATTGGATGAATAATAGAGAAGAGAAGCGAAGAGAAGAGAAGAGAAGAGAAAGGAGAAAAAGAATATAAAAAATGAAGAGGAAGAGAGGAGAATGGACACAACACGAAAAATGAAAAGGGGAAAATGAAGAGGAACGGAAGGAAAATATAAAATTTACAAATAGCAGAATCGAATAAATGTCACACCATCCCCCATGAGGTAGAAGGAGAACAAGACGACGAGGGAAGGATAATGGAGAGGGAGAGGGAAAATGGGATGGTATTAAGAAAAAGCGAGAGAGAGAGAGAGAGGACGAATATATATAAAAGAAAGTGAGTGAGCAAGCATGAAGGGTGGCGATGGGAGGGGGTGAAAGGATGACGAGGGGGGAAAGAGGGTAGTAAATAAGGAGAGGGGAAGGGTGTAAGGAAGGGAAAAGGAAGGGGTAGGTGATACAGATGGTAAGAGAGGGGAGGGATGGGGTAAGGGGTAGTGTGCATGCGTCTGTGGTCAGTCAGTCATCTCAAGAGGACAGATTGGAGGGGAACAGTTCCCCCTCTCCACCAGACTCACTCATCAAGCTAATGGTTCTCACTCTTGCCATGCTATGACGTGTGTGTGTGTGTGTGTGTGTGTGTGTGTGTGTGTGTGTGTGTGTGTGTGTGTGTGTGTGTGTGTGTGTGTGTGTGTGTGTGTGTGTGTGTGTTAATAATAATAATAATAATAATAATAATTAACGGTTTATTGAAAAAGCTCTGCAGCCCGAAGGCTGAAAATATACAGTGGACATAAATGACTTATTACATACATTGGTGGTTTAACAAAAGCCTTCATTAGAGAAAGGTGAAGGAACATACAGTGAACATACAGATTAATGTAGGATTGTACGTGTTGAACAGCAAACACGTAGTGTAGTAACTCCCTCACAGGATCATCATCATCAACATCATCATCATCATTAGGACCATCATCATCATTATCATTTGCATCATTGTCATCATCATCATCACCATCATTATCATCATCATCATCATCATCATCATCATCATCATCATCACTAGGACCATCATCACCATCATCATCACCATCATCACTTGAACCATCATCATCATCATCACTAGAACCATCATCATCATCATCACTAGGACCATCATCATCATCATCATCACCATCATCACTAGGACCATCATCATCATCACCATCATCACTTGAACCATCATCATTACCAGAACCATCATCATCATCATCATCACTAGGACCATCATCATCATCATCACTAGACCATCATCATCATCATCATCATCATCACTAGGACCATCATCATCATCATCATCACCATCATCACTAGGATCATCATCACTCCATCACCATCATCACTAGAACATCATCATCATCATCATCACTAGGACCATCATCATCATCACCATCATCACTAGACCATCATCATCATCATCATCACCATCATCACTAGGACCATCATCATCATCACTAGAACATCATCATCATCATCATCACCATCATCACTAGGACCATCATCACATCATCATCACTAGACCATCATCATCACTCATCACCATCATCACTCACCATCACCATCATCATCATCATCATCATCATCACTAGGACCATCATCATCAACACCAGAACCATCATCATCATCATCATCATCACTAGGACCATCATCATCATCATCACTAGAACCATCATCATCATCATCTTCAGGGACCATCATCATCATCATCATCATCATCATCATCATCACTAGGACCATCATCATCATCATCATCACTAGGACCATCATCATCATCATCACTAGAACCATCATCATCATCATCATCATCATCATCATCATCACTAGGACCATCACCATCATCATCACTAGAACCATCATCATCATCATCACTAGGACCATCATCATCATCATCACCATCATCACTAGGACCATCACCATCATCATCACTTGAACCATCATCATCATCATCACTAGGACCATCACCATCATCATCACTAGAACCATCATCATCATCATCACTAGGACCATCACCATCATCATCACTAGAACCATCATCATCATCATAACTAGAACCATCATCATCATCACTAGGACCATCATCATCATCATCACCATCATCACTAGGACCATCATCATCATCACCATCATCACTAGGACCATCACCATCACCATCACCACCACCACCATCATCATCATCATCAACATCAACACCATAAGTAAACGCCGCCATCAACGCCAGGTAGGAGGAGGCTTCCCTCCACCTGCGTTAAAACAGTTTCGGCCGTATCGGTCGGCGACGCCCTCTATATATCAGCAGTAAATAAGCCACCAGTACAGCAGCACAGCATCAACAGTGGGCCCAACATCACCGCCCAGGCTAGCGGCACAGCGCTCCGGGGCCCCTCCTCACCAGGCCATCCCTTCAACCCCTCCCCCAGCGCATCATTACCGTCGTTATCTCCGGGTCGTGTAGCCACCACCTCGCTCCTGCTTGGCTCCCACAACCTCTCGGAGAACCGTGCATTAATTCCTCGTCGTCCCCGGAGCAGAGAGAACGTATCTAGTTAGGTAGAATCTCGGTTACAGTGTTGACGTGTTATCTGGGTGGCGCGGCGCTAAGTAGACCAAGCAAGTCGTAGATATCATACTGTTTGGGAGGGAAAAATATAATGTTACGGAGCCGTGAGAGGTCGGTAGGTCCGGAATTCCTCACTTTCATCACTTAGCTGGTTAATGGAGGCAGATTACACGATTTTGGCTCTTATGGCGGAGTAATGGCAGCTCTCAGCTCTTATATACTGCATCAGATACCCGCCTCACAATGTAATGAGGACAATACAACCATGAGACCAACGAAATGGAGGCGGTGACCAACCATTAGCCAGTGTATTTCAGAGTCGGTTAATTATTAATTTGTGGGTGGCTCTCTGTCTGTCTGTACGTCGTGGTGTTTATCCTCCCCTGGGACAAGTTTGGGCTGCGGGGGTGCGGTTCTTAGGACGCTCTGACGACAGGGTCCGTCTCTTCAAGGGGCTCTTACCGTGGTATTAGGTGACATAGCCAGGCATTATGTACAGTGTACGTGGGTCGCGTTCTCGTAGATGTTAAGATTATTTTTTTCTCGTTAATTGGAGATGAAAGAACAGGCAGTGGCGTTAGTGTAAATGTAATATCGATTCTATTTAGATTACTTTTTGAGAATAGCAATAACAATAACAATAATAATACAGTCTGAATACTACCACAAACACAAAAACAAGTACAGATAAGTACAGCCTAGGTACAGTAATCCCCAGGTAGAAAAAGTACCGTAATACTCCACAATCTGGACACAGTAGTCATAACTATCACGTGTACTGATCATTTTCTTGTCTCAGTCTTTGCGTGATAAAAATTTCTTACGAGATCATGTATGTAAATCAGTGCCATGAGTTTGTATTATATTACTAGTAAAACTACCCGGCTCTGTACGGCTTAGGTATACTGTATCATCTTGACTATCACAGTTTGCTCTCCCTGACATGGGTATTGGGTAACCACCTCCCGCAATCACCGTGGAACTCATGTAATGTGTGTGTGTGTGTGTAAAGTTTCAGGACTCGAACTTTCTGTTTTAGAGCTATGGCTGGAACAGATAGTCACGCCCTTTTCCTACATGTAGAGGTAAAACTGAAAATAAATACACTTAGATTTACACATGATGATAATTTGTAAAGCGATGATGTAAGCTGCCTAAAGGAGAAATCCCGCAGCCAGCTGTTATCGGAGCCGACAAACACACGCGCACACGCACTCACAAAATACGACACAAATGAAGGATTAGATAAATGAAGCTTGTTAGCCATTACCTGTACCCCATGTGGGAGTTAAGCATGTAGCTACTGAGTGTGTCTTGGTACTCTACGTGTGTACCTTGTTGACTGTGGTGGTCAGTGGGGAGTTTATCCTTCCATGCCAGTTGGATAATTGTTTATGTGTATTGGATTATATCTGCCACACCTTCCTCCTCCTGACACCTTCCTCCTCCTGACACCTTCCTCCTCCTGACACCTTCCTCCTCCTGACACCTTCCTCCTCCTGACACCTTCCTCCTCCTCACACCTCCTTCTCCTCTTCCCTCCTCACACCTACTCTCCTGTAGTTCCTGTTAATTTTTTGTAGTTAATACACACACACACAAGCACACACACACCCCCCACACACACACACACCCCCACACACACACACAGCCACAAAAATTACCCAAGTGTGAATTTGTTTAAGGTGTAGAAGCAGTCGCCAACACAACAACCACACCCTGAATTAACGAGCTGGATGACCCAGTGTTAAGATATAGTCCGAGAAGACCGGAACACTCGCCAACTGCACTGGCTAACCATTACCCCGGAACACGATCAGCAAATCGATTAACATCCAGGTCCCCAATTACTGCTGGGTAGACAGAGGCAAATGGCGTAAAGAAACTTGCCCATAGTTTCACCCTGCCCGAGGAACGAACCCGGGTCCGCTCGCTAGCGAGGCGAGCATGCTGACCATTACACCACATACAACCTTACAAAGACAGACAACCATACACCCATACAACACAACCATACAACCATACAACCATACACCCATACAACACAACCATACAACCATACACGCATACAACCATACACCCATACATCCATACACAAATACATCCATACAACCATACACCCATACAACACAACCATACAACCATACACCCATACAACACAACCATACAACCATACACCCATACAACACAACACAACCATACAACCATACACGCATACAACCATACACCCATACATCCATACACAAATACATCCATACAACCATACACCCATACAACACAACCATACAACCATACACCCATACAACACAACCATACAACCATACACCCATACAACACAACCATACAACCATACACGCATACAAACTATACAACCATACAACACAACCATACAACCATACACGCATACAACCATACATCCATACAAACTATACACCCATACAACACAACCATGCAACCATACACCCACAACACAACCATACAACCATACACCCATATACAATACAACCATACGACCATACACGCATACACCCATACAACCATACACCCATACAACACAACCATACAACCATACACCCATACAACACAACCATACAACCATACACCCATACAACAGTACAACCATACACCCATACAACCATACAACCATACACCACATACAACCATACAACCATACACTCATACAACCATACAACCATACACCCATACAACCATACACCCATATACAACCATACAACCATACACCCATAACCGTACAAATCCACAACCATACACTCATACAACCACAACCATACAACCATACACCCATACAACCGTACAACCATACAACTATACACCCATACAACAGTACAACCATACAAACCATACAACCATACACCCATACAACCATACACCCATACAACAGTACAACCATACAACCATACACCCATACAACCATACACCCATACAACCATACAAACTATACACCCATACAACCGTACAACCATACAACCATACACCATATACAACCATACAAATCCATACAACCATACAACCGTACAACCATACAACCATACACCAATACAACCATACAACCATACAACTATACAACCATACACCCATACAACTATACAACCATACACCCATACAACCATACAACCATACAACCATACACCCATACAACCATACAACCGTACACCCATACAACCATACATGCTTACAACCATACAGCCATACAACCATACAACCATACACGCTCACAACCATACACGCATACAACCATACAGCCATACAACCATACACCCATACAACCATACACGCTTACAACCATACACGCATACAACCATACAGCCATACAACCATACAACCAAACAACCATACAACCATACACCCATACACCCAAACAACCAAACAACCATACACCCAAACAACCATACAACACACTAGTTCACAGTCAGGATCCTCTCTCCCAGAATCGATTGTTGTTATACTCCTATAATATAATCACTCAAATTATATAATGAACTATAATCAGTCACTAAACCCCCACCCCCGTCCCCCAAATAAAAAACTAATTATGTTTTATCATTAAGCTATTGTCATTAATATCTTATAGGAATATTTAATTACACTCAATTTTAATATCGATTTGTTATTAAAAGTTGACCTAATTACTAAACCTGACTCATTAGTGGACGAGTTTGAACACATAATTATACACTTCACTTCCTTATCAGTAGTTTGGGGGAGACTTAAAGATAACAGAAGCAGGAGTTTAAATTATTTACCACCTGGGAAACAGAACGACATGTGTGGTGGTTTGCTTAGTGTTGAGAACTGAAGCACGAGAGAGACCGTGTACCTCACCTTGCTCTCTCTCTCTCTCTCTCTCTCTCTCTCTCTCTCTCTCTCTCTCTCTCTCTCTCTCTCTCTCTCTCTCTCTCTCTCTCTTTACCTCACCTCTCTCTCTCAATAATGAAACACACCAGAGAAAAGCAAATTAATCTACGACTCTCAACATGGGTTTACAAAGGGAAAATCTTGTCTAACTAATCTGCTGACGTTTTTTAGGAAAGTCTTCGAGGTAGTAGATAATGACGAAAATTACGATGTTATTTACTTAGACTTTAGCAAAGCATTTGACAGAGTACTGCATCAGAGGCTTCTGAGAAAAATTAAGGCTCATGGTATCGAAGGGAAGTTTTAAATTGGATAAAATCATGGCTCAACGATAGAACGCAGAGGGTCAGCGTAGATGGTGTTAAATCTGAGTGGGGCCGTGTAACCAGTGGGGTTCCCCAGGGGTCAGTACTAGGCCCACTCTTGTTCATAATCTACATAAACGATCTAGATACTGGGATCAGCAGTGACATAAGCAAGTTTGCGGATGACACCAAAATAGGGCGGCAGATTAATTCAGGACAGGATGCAAATGTATTACAGGAGGATCTAAATAAACTGCAAGGGTGGTCTGAAAAATGGCAAATGAAATTCAACACCAGCAAGTACAGCGTACTTAATATTGGAAAAACAAATACTGTCAATGTATACAGCCTTAACAACATCAACCTAGAGAAGTCGACTTGTGAAAGAAACCTAGGGGTACTTGTAAGCCCGGACCTACGGCCTAGAAAACAGTGCGTTAATGTTCGAAATAAGGCAAACAGAGTATTTGGCTTTATATCTAGAAGTGTAAGTAATAAGAGTGCAGAGATCTTAATGCAACTATATCTTGCGCTAGTCAGGCCACACCTCGATTATGCGGTTCAGTTCTGGTGCCCTTATTATAGAATGGATATCAATTCACTAGAGTCGGTGCAGCGAAGAATGACAAAAATGATTCCGGGACTTGGAAACCTTCCATATCAGGATAGGTTAAAGAAACTAAACTTGCATTCCCTAGAAAGACGAAGAGTGTGGGGAGATATGATAGAAGTATTTAAGTGGGTGAAAGGAATCAATAAAGGGGATATAGATAAAGTTCTTATAATATCCGAGCAGGGAAGGACTCGGAGCAACGGATTTAAGTTGGATAAGTTTAGGTTTAGGAGGGAGATAGGAAGGAACTGGTTCACAAATAGGGAGGTGGACGAGTGGAACAAGCTTAGCAACTTTGTAGTAAGTGCTGGAACGCTGGAAAGCTTCAAAAGGAGGCTCGATAGATTCATGGATGATAGAGAGTGGTAGTTAACAGGAGCTGCCATGCACAGGCCAACCGGCCTATTGCACACTCCTTATTTTCTTATGTTCTTATGTTCTAAATACTATAATCCTCCTTCTAACCTCACCTCACCTCACCTCACCTCACCTCAACTGTAGCATCAATTTACATACAGAAAGTTTAGTTAACACGAATAATAATAATAATAATAATAATAATAATAATAATAATAATAATAATAATAATAATAATAATGATGATAATAATAAAAATAGTGATAACAATAACAATAATAATGATAATAATATTTATAATAATAATAATAATAATAATAATAATAATAATAATAATGATAATAATATTTATAATAATAATAATAATAATAATAATAATAATAATAATAATAATAACAATAATAATAACAATAGTAATAACAACAACAACACCCGATTCCTGTAACATAATTTACTAAGGACATAAACAGTATCATAATTTTAATACTAGGGTCATGTATGTAAGTTATGCTGAGCCTTAACTACGCAACAACCACTTACAGCTTCCCTTGTTAACCGGATACCAGACTACATTCTCAACTACTGTGGGTATGCTGCCCATCTAGACCATTCTCTTAACTACCCCTGGTTATGTTACGGTAACCAGACCATTTTATCAACTACTGTTGGTATATTCAGTTTTACCAACACTTTGCTACCTCAATTACGGTGAGTATGTTGGAGTATGCTAATATTACTGTGGTTATACCTTCTCTTACCTCCCACAGTATAACCCGTATTTAGGTTATAACTCGGACATATCATTATAAGACATTAAAAGTCATCATCATTACTAAGTGACCAATGATAAGTGTGTTTTAACAAGTATTTTACCCCGACTAGCTATTAGGCGTGGAGCAGAGGCAATAATTTGTGCAGTTATCTTAGTAATTCGTAATCTTGGCCAGGCTAGTTATTGAGATAATCCCAGATGGAGTGAAGAGGGGGTAACTAGTTATCAAAATAATTCTTGGTTTGATCGTAATAAAGTTAACAGACATGGTTATCTTAGTAAGGTTAACAGACATGGTTATCTTAGTAAGGTTAACAGACATGGTTATCTTAGTAAGGTTAACAGACATGGTTATCTTGGTAAGGTTAACAGACATAGTTATCTCAGTAAGGTTAACAGACATGGTTATCTTAGTAAGGTTAACAAACATGGTTATCTTGGTAAGGTTAACAGACATGGTTATCTTAGTAAGGTTAACAGACATGGTTATCTTGGTAAGGTTAACAGACATGGTTATCTTGGTAAGGTTAACATACATGGTTATCTTAGTAAGGTTAACAGACATGGTTATCTTAGTAAGGTTAACAGACATGGTTATCTTAGTAAGGCTAACAGACATGGTTATCTTAGTAAGGTAACAGACATGGTTATCTTAGTAAGGTAACAGACATGGTTATCTTAGTAAGGCTAACATACATAGTCATTCTAGTACTGTGATCTTAGTTAGCTTGTAAGATTTCTATTTTTTTGCCCCTTACAGCGGCTAGTATATTGTGCACCCACCTCCATACTCATCCTGTGGGCGGTAGTACAAAATGTTTAGAGAGTAGAGTTCACAGCAGGTAAGTATAACTAACCCAAGTGATCAGGATTTGTGGTATTGAATGTTACACAGTATTTCAAATGAATTCCAAGTGTAGTTCTATATATGACATCACGAAAATTATGACCAAGTCCCAGGTTGCTGATCTGACTTTCTGCCTCATTTACACACAATTGCAGGGTCTCAATTGTTTCTCTTACTATTGACAACACAACATACATATATTGTTCCTCACTCTTGATCTTTTTTTTCTTTTCTTTTTCTTTATGGTCCCTTATTATTATTATTATTATTATTATTATTATTATTATTATTATTATTATTATTATTATTATTATTATTATTATTATTATTATTATTATTTCGCCCCCCAGGCCCTGATGTGGGTCAGTGACTTGTGCCAGGGTGGGCTAATACCCGTAAACAAAAAAAAAAGAAAAAAAAAAGGTAACTTATTCACAACTGCGGTAGTACAGGCGTGTGAGGCAGTAGGTCTGGCCTCACACTTTGTTATTCACATTTGCGTGAGAAGTATTCAAGCACATTGTGTATTTGGTTCTGTACAAGAAAACTGATACAGCTACTAAGTGCAAAAAAGTGAATGTATAATATTAATATGTCTGCTATTTTGCCATTAGAGATGAAGTGTTGTGCCAGCACACGATTATTGTAGTGAGGTTATCTTCGAGATAACTTGACCTTTTATTTGAAGCTGTTATCTTAACAATAAAAGCAATGAACAGCGACGAGAGAAAAATTATATTGGATATGTATAAGAGAGAGAGAGAGAGAGAGAGAGAGAGAGAGAGAGAGAGAGAGAGGTGCACTGGTAAGCTACAGTAATAAAAGGACGTGTCTGTCCGTTAGTCTGTCTGTGCCAGTCACAGCTCTAAAACAGGACCAGTTAGAGACGTGAAACTTTACACACACATTACATGGGCCCCAAGGTTGTGCTTCTTGGTATTACTATTGACCACGGACCCCAGACTAAGATATTACCACGACGATTGTTGGAGCTGGTTACCTGTGTCAGGGAGGACGAACTGTGGCAGTCAAGGTGTACCTAACCTGTGGGAAGACGGGTAATTTTACTAGTACACAAATGTCTGTATGTGGTGTACACAGAGAGGAAACGAGGAAGGGGGCGAGACAAATAAAGGAAGGTAGAGATTATCAGAGATTATCAGAGATTACTCTTTGACGATGAGACCAGGTAAGTGATAGGGGAGTGGATAGAGGAGGGAGAAGGGAAGGAAGAAGGGAGGTAAAAGGTAGAGAGAAAGAAGGAAGGATGGGGGGAGAAGGAAGGGAGGGGGAGAAGAGGTACAGTACTGTATCACACAATAACCTGTGACGTCAATTCCGTCCTGATTTAAATCTGTCTCCCTTAAGAGTCTGGCGTTTCTGTCTCTCTCTCTTTCGTATTACATTAAAATTAATATAACCTAACCTAACCTAAGTTAGGTTAGGTTTAGCAGACACCAGAAAGAGGTTGTAGGCCTTTGAAATGTGTTATAATAGGCGAATGTTAATAATAAACTACACTGACAGGAAAATAAATGAAGAACTACTAAGGTTAGCAAAAACTTCAAGAGAAATACTTATGTGTACAGAGAAAGAAATATGAGATACTTTGGTCATATAATTAGGGATAATGGGGGACGCTGGTGCTAGAGCGGTACCGCTCTTGCCTCGCAAGCGAGATGTCACGGGTTCGATTCCCGGGCCGGTGGAAGTTGTTTGGACTTACTTCCTAGCTCCCATTAGTCCCTGTTCACCTAGCAGTAAAGTAGGTACCTGTTGTAAATCGAAAGTTGCGAATTCGTATTCAGGGAGATGTTGGAGCTTCCAATAACTTGATGACATAAGCCTCTGACTCTTCAGGCTTCTACGCCCTAAACTCATGAGACATAAAGGCAAGCATGAACTTGGCATGCTTCCCTGTTGGGCGCTGTAGACGCTTCTGCGCTTCAAGGATGTAGGGGAGTGCCCAATTAAAAAAAAAATAGGGATAACAGAAATATTAATAGACAAAGTTGGTGGTAGGAGGGCCAGGGGAAGGCAGAGACTGAGGTGGATGAATGAAATTAAAAACTGGATTGGTAAAAACAGCCTGAGAACGTACGTACGTAGAGACGTGTACGGGTATGTGTACCTAGGTAAGTGTGTAGTTACGTAGAAACGTGTTTAAGTATTTAGGTACTTGTGTATGTCCGTGAAGACGTGTGTATGTACTTGGGTAGGTGTTCAGCTGTCAGCACGCAACATAACTCCAGCCATCGTGTACACCCCACCTAGTATAACGATCAATAACTCCCGCCACACAATATGTTTTAACAATATGAATCACCTGATCGCCAGACAAATCCATCTACCTGTATTATTATTACCTGTAACAAACCCACGCCCTATAATATCTCTCTCTCTCTCCCCACGAACCTGATGGTCTCTTCCCCTACTTCTGCTACTCCTACGGTAACCCTCCTTCAGGATTAATTGTTTAAAACGAGGTCCTCAATCTCTTTCACCCCGGGAAATTGTTGTTCGTTTTGGGGAGGACCTTCATACGTCTGCTGCCGCCTCCTCCCTCTGCTGCTATTTTTATGGTATAGGATAGGCACCTTCCTTCACTCCTGTCAGTCTGTCATTACTACAACAGATGAGCGTTAGTACTCACCTGGCATCTGGCGTACTTCACTCTAGTCCACAAGGTTAAGGTGAGAGAAGCTATGCCAGATGAACGTATTTTCTCTGTTTTATGGTACGAGAATAAGTGTTTAAAATTAGGCTTTCAATCTACCCCACCCCAGCAATTTGACACTCCTCCTCCTTCCTCCTCCTCCTCCTCCTCCTCCTCCTCCTCCTCTCCTCCTCCTGCTGCTGCTACAACAGCTTCGGGAGTAATAGGAAGTCTTCTTCATCTCGACCCCGTCCTTGTCAGTCAGGAGCGTCACTGTAGGCAGACGACGGGAGAAACACGAAACATCTTGGACGTGTTAATACAGGGAAGAGGCGAACTTGAGGAGGTGGTGTTCCCTCCGACTCGTTCATGAGGAGTGAGTGACCTTCCCTGACCTCTGCCCGTCAAACTGATGTAACGACTAAGTGCTTCACACGAGCTCCTTTATCTCTCTGTCTCTCTCCATGAACCTGATACTCCTCCTACTCCCCCTCCTCCTTCCTCGCCTGCTGCAAGAGAAGAACTTCATCAATGGTCTTCTTCCCAACAATAATTAACCCCTTGAGTAGTGAGGAGGTTAAATCCTCGTACTCAAACGATTAATTCATCGTATTCAAAAGGTTAAATCCTCATACACAAGGGGCTAAGAGACTAAACCTGGTTCCTTTACATCTAGCCATTCATCAACTCACTGGACCTCTCTCTTGATGCTTCCCCCTTCTAAAACTGCTTCTACTCCGGATAGAATCTCCCCTGACCATCTACATCCCTCGCCCAGGATTAAGTGTTTAAAATGAGCTCCTTTAGATCCTGCGCCCCACGTGTCTATTAGGAGTCGTAATTCTCAAAACAAGATCTTGGTGGCTGTGATGTCGAGGGATGGGGAGCTGTCTGTCCCACGCCCACGCCTGGGTAGTTCAGGGGGTATTAGTGGAGCTAAGGGTAGGAGAAGGAGGGGTAAGAGGGACGGAGGAAGAGGAGAGTGTGAAGGAAGGAAGAGGGTGAGAGGGAAAGAAGAGGAGAGTTCAAAAGAAGGAGAAGGGTGTGAGAAAAAGAGAATGATGAAGAGGAAAGAGGAGGAGAAGGGTGGAAAGTAAGGAAGAGGAGAGTTCGAGGAAGGAAGAGAAGGAGCTGGAGGGTATGAGGGAAGGAGGAGGAGGAGGAGGAAGAAGAGGAGGATGGGTTGGGAATAAAAGGTCAGTGTAAAGGCCAAATAATGGGTTAGAGGAATGGGGATGAATGGGATTGGAGGGTGGAGGAGAAGATAGTCTGGAGGCAAGTGGAATGAGGAATGGGAAGGGTGGAGGGTAGATTAGGGAATGGGGGAGAAGGGGAGGGTAAGGGGAGCCAATAAATAGAGGGTAAAGAAGAAGAGGACAGAGATTATGGGTAAGGGAAGATGTATTGGGTGTGTGTGTGTGTGTGTGTGTGTGTGTGTGTGTGTGTGTGTGTGTGTGTGAAGTTGATAATCGTGTTGTGATATTCAACCAGCAACTGTGACAACCCCGCCCCCCCACTCTCTCTCTCTCTCTCCCTCCTAGACAGCTTTATCTTACCTTGTTTGTCTCATTCTCTGTCTCTCTCTTGCTCTCCTTATCAGCTTTAGCTTGTCTGTTTATCTGTCACGTTATATCTCCGTCGTTTTCTCCTCGGCAACTTTATCTTCTTTATCTTGCCTGTCTTCCTCTCTGTCTGTCTCTCTGTCTCTCTCTCCTTGACAGCTTCACCTTGGGGTCAAGAACCATCATTGTCAGGGGCCTAAAATATCGCCCCGACGACCACAAGAGGCACACCTAATTTACATAATCTTGCCTGGGCCCCAAAACATACTGTAATATAACATGATTTACCTCACACAACCATTAAGGCGGCTCGTAAAGGCTGCTAGTTTAAGAGACAGTCCCTCGGCATCTCCCTCTAACTAAACGTCTCTCATCTTAGCTCAAGTGTCGCTAATTCCTCCTTTTAGTGCTGACTATTTTTGAGTGATTTAATTCTGAAGGACAAGGGACTAAGTTCTCAAAGATTTGCATATTATTTCCGGCCTTCCTCCTCCTTCCTTTACCCCCCTCCTCCCTTTACCCTTACCTTCTCTTCCTCTACCCTTACCTTCTCTTCCTTTACCCTTACCTTTTCTTCCTTTACCCTTACCTTCTCTTCCTCTACCCTTACCTTCTCTTCCTCTACCCTTACCTTCTCTTCCTCTACCCTTACCTTCTCTTCCTTTACCCTTACCTTCTCTTCCTTTACCCTTACCTTCTCTTCCTTTACCCTTACCTTCTCTTCCTCTACCCTTACCTTTTCTTCCTTTACCCTTACCTTCTCTTCCTCTACCCTTACCTTCTCTTCCTCTACCCTTACCTTCTCTTCCTTTACCCTTACCTTCTCTTCCTTTACCCTTACCTTCTCTTCCTTTACCCTTACCTTCTCTTCCTTTACCCTTACTCTCTTCCTTTTACTCCTTACCTTTCTTCCCTCATCTCTTTACTTTCTCTTCCTTACCTTACCTTCTCTTTCCTTTACTCCTTACCTTTCTCTTCCTTTTACCTTCTTTCTCTTCCTTTTACCCTTACCTCTCTCTTCCCTTTAATTTCTCTCTCCTCTACCTTTACCTTTTCCTTTAATTCTTACCTCTTCCTCTACCCTTACCTTCTCTTTTTTTCCTTACCCTTTACTCTCTTCCTTTCTTACTTCCTTTTACTTTACTCTTCCTACTCTTTCCTCTTCCTTTCCTTCTCTTCCTTTATTTTACCTTTTCTCCTTTTTACCTCTTTCCTTTTATCTTTACCTTCCCTTCCTCTACCCTTTATTCCTTTCTCTTTTACCTTCTTCCTTTCTCTTTTTACCTTCTTTCCTTTTACCTCTCTTTTTTCCCTTTACCTTCTCTTCCTTTTTTCTCTCTTTATTCTTTCTTTTTTCTCTTCCTCTACCCTTACCTTCTCTTCCTTTTTTACCTTCTCTTTCCTTTTACCTTCTCTTCCTCTACCCTTACCTTCTCTTCCTTTACCCTTACCTTTTCTTCCTTTACCCTTACCTTCTCTTCCTCTACCCTTACCTTCTCTTCCTCTACCCTTACCTTCTCTTCCTCTACCCTTACCTTCTCTTCCTTTACCCTTACCTTCTCTTCCTTTACCCTTACCTTCTCTTCCTTTACCCTTACCTTCTCTTCCTCTACCCTTACCTTTTCTTCCTTTACCCTTACCTTCTCTTCCTCTACCCTTACCTTCTCTTCCTCTACCCTTACCTTCTCTTCCTTTACCCTTACCTTCTCTTCCTTTACCCTTACCTTCTCTTCCTTTACCCTTACCTTCTCTTCCTTTACCCTTACCTTCTCTTCCTCTACCCTTACCTTCTCTTCCTTTACCCTTACCTTCTCTTCCTTTACCCTTACCTTCTCTTCCTCTACCCTTACCTTTTCTTCCTTTACCCTTACCTTCTCTTCCTCTACCCCCAACCCCTCTCTCTCCCCCTCTCATAACGTAGGGTGAGAAAATTTACTTAATTACTGTAGAATCTCAGTTCAATTTGGTCACCGTTTAAGAACCCAATAAGAATCACCTGTTCTATTGTCTTGGTATACTGATTGTGTGGATCACCTGTAGGTTAGGTTAGGCTAGGTTATGTTAGGCTAGGCTAGGTTAGGTTAGGTTAGGTTAGGTTAGGTTTGGTTAGGTTAGGTTAGGTTAGGTTAGGTTAGGTTAGGTTAGGTTAGGTTATGTTATGGTTGGGCTAGGTTGGGTTTGGTTGGGTTAGGTTATGTTAGGCTAGGTTAGGTTAGGTTTGGTAAGGTTTGGTTAGGTTAGGTTAGGTTAGGTTAGGTTAGGTTAGGCTAGGTTTGGTTAGGTTAGGTTAGGTTAGGTTAGGTTAGGTTAGGTTATGTTAGGCTAGGTTAGGTTATGTTTGGTTAGGTTAGGTTAGGTTAGGTTAGGTTAGGTTAGGTTAGGTTAGAGGAATATCAAGACCACCCAAAACGAGTTGTGGTGATTTTTTCGAATTCGTTCTTTGTGCCTAACATGTACAGCTAAGTTTATATATATATATAGGTAGGTAGAAGGATAAACATATAGACTGGCAGATTAATAAACAGATTAAAATATTTGGAGATAAAAAAGACAAAAACAAATAAGTATACAATATGTTATACAAACAAGGAAACAAGTATATAGTAATATATGCATATAGGAGAAATGAAAGCCAGATAGACAGATGAATAGCCTGATAGATAACCCAAGAGAGAGAGAGAGAGAGAGAGAGAGAGAGAGAGAGAGAGAGAGAGAGAGATCAGTTCTATAGGTATATATGAATTTAAATGATATGTTACTCGTCCGGTTAATTATAAAGGTTTCTGTGTCGCATGACGTTCACTAATGATACAGTCTTTCATTATAGACATATACAAATAACCTCTATAATTATACGCAGCATATATGAGCAGTTAATTAATTCAAGTTTATGGAACAAATTGATAATTATATGTATTAGGTCATATAATTCAATTTTTGCTATATAATTCTTGACTAAGGGAAAAAAATACTTAGAATTATTGCCATTTTTTTTAATTTAATTATTATCTCAGAAAAAATATTAACATAATTCATGAAAATATTCCACATTTTTTTAAATATATTTTGTTATAAGAACGTGAGGGAGAACCCTGTGCAACATATAACTACACCAGGGAGGGTATCATTGTTTAATATAGTGGGCAGATAATACAGCTTTTTATATAGACGTGTGATTACCTGTCAGTCTTTACACCGTTTGATAATCACTCAGTAAACTACCCCTAACTACCCTTGTTAACCGGGAACCTGATTGGGCCTTCCTTAACTACCGTATTATAAATAGCATCCCCGGGAGTATGCTAATATGCTGTACCTACCCTACTTACCTCCCTATCTATCGCCCCTCTTATCTACCTTTACCTACACAACCCATAGTATACAATTATAGGCCATTAAGGCTCGTGATAGGTGAATTATACTCTCCTGATATAACCAGCAGTGTTGCCAGGTTGTAAGGTTGTGTCAGGCATGAAAAAGGTTCTTCTCTCACCTGGTGGTAGTTGGTAACTCTGAGGGGTTTCCTTTGAGGGAATTTTGTTGTTGTAATTATTATTATTAGTATTAGTAGTAGTATTAGTATTAGGTCTATTCTATCGGAGGACAAACACAAAGACTAAGCACAAAGAAAATGTGGCAGCAATGAAGAGAAGATTGACAATGTGGCAGAATGGGGCCCTTGATGACCTCCTATGTGAAGCCATTTTTCAGACTATTCGAAAAATTTGTTTAGATCTTCCTGTAGTTTTGCGAAGTCCTCGTCAGATTTAGTTACACGCCCTATTTTAGTATCATCAGTAAATTTACTTATGTTGCTGTCTACGCCGATATCTATGTCGTTTATGTATATAATAAATAATAATGGTCCGAGTACTGTTTCCTGACCTGTAACCACGCCCTAATCCATTTTAAAATATCTCCTTTAATGCCATGAGCCTCCACTTTTCTCATTAGTCTTTCGTGGGGGACTCTCTCGAAGGCTTTGCTAAATAAGTGACCAGGTCCCGATAAGATATTTGCCAGAGTATTAAAGGAATGTAAGGAAGAGCTTAGTATGCCTTTAGCAAGGTTGTTTAACATGTCCTTAAAAACGGGTGTATTACCAGAATCCTGGAGGATAGCGAATGTAATACCGATTTTCAAGAAGGAAGATAGATCACTATCTTCTAACTATCGTCCAATCAGTCTAACATCAATTGTAGGCAAATTACTAGAAGCAGTCATTTCAAACTCTATTCCAAATCACCTGGAGAAGCATAAGTTGATCAATGATTCCCATCATAGCTTCAATAAGCGGGCCTTCATGTCTAACTAAACTATTAACATTCTTTTCAGCTGTTTTCGAATCAGTGGACGAGGGGCACGACTATGATGTGGTATATCTTGACTTTAGCAAAGCCTTCGACAGAGTTTACCACGAAAGACTAATAAGAAAAGTGGAGGCTCATGACATTGGAAGACAGACAACAGCGAGTGAGCATTAACGGCAGTAAATCCGACTGGAGTAACGTCACAAGTGTAGTACCCCAAGGCTCAGTATTTGGACCATTATTATTTATTATATACATAAACGACCTGGATATCGGCGTAGACAGCAACATAAGTAAATTTGCTGATGACCCTAAAATAGGGCGTGTAATTAAATCTGACGAGGACTCCGCAAAACTACAGGAAGATCTAAACAAATTTTTCGAATGGTCTGAAAAATGGCAGATGAAATTCAATGTGGACAAATGCAAAGTACTTAGTCTAGGAGATGTAAACAGAGAAACCAGATACCAAATGAACAACGATGTTATAGAGAAATCCGATTGTGAGAAAGATTTAGGAGTAATGATAAGTAGAAATCTTAAGCCAAGTAAACAATGTGTATTTGCTCGAAACGAGGCTAATAAAGTACTTGGGTTCATAGAAAGGAGTGTTAGTTACAAGACTAGCGAGGTCTTCCTGAAACTATATCTTGCACTTGTGAGACCTCACTTGGTTTACGCAGTTCAATTCTGGTCACCGTATTACAGAATGGGTATAGAATCATTGGAAAGAATTCCGAGTAGAATGACAAGACTAATCCTGGGCATTAGGAACCTTGAGTACAGAGAAAGGTTAAAGCATCTTAATTTGCACTCCCTCGAGAGACGTAGAGTGAGGGGCGATATGATAGAGGTGTATAAATGGAAGTCAGGGCTAAACAAAGGGGACATTACAAAGGTACTCAAATTATCCAACCAGGAGCGAACTCGTAACAGTGGTTTTAAATTAGATGAATTTAGATTTAGGAGCGAAATAGGTAAACATGGGTTTGGAAATAGAGCAGAGAATGAATGGAACAAGTTACCAAACATCATTATTGACTGTATGAGCAATAGGGGTTGGGTGTAAATAGAACTGTCCAGTATGGGCCAATAGGCCCGCTGCAGTTTCCTCCTGTTGTATCAAATAGCTTCTGTTGCGTCGTATGGCCTTGTTCTATATCATGTTAGGTATTTCTTGCTCCTGTTGGTCTCTGATATAATATCATAACTTAGGCCTACCATACTTCCCTGGCCACTTAACTCACTCTTACCTGGCCATCTCCCTCACACTCCTACCTGGCCCATCTGCTCACACTTCTCCCTGGCCATCTCGATCCACACTAGGATATAAAACATAAGCAACAACGGACATCCTAGCATAATAAGATAAAATAATATTACCCGCCACCAAATTATTTAATTTTATCTCTTTGTGTTCACCACTACTTTGGTGTAGGGTGGGCGACCTGTATCACGGTGCCTGGTGGGTGTGTCCTGCCTCGGGAGGTGGATATCTTTTCCCTTGGGGAGTGGCTGTTTCTTCTCTTGGGAGGAGGAATCCACTCTCCTGTTAGGTGGCCGCCTCCACCCTTGGGAGGACTCCACCGTCGGTAGAGTGGGTATCTTTATCTTTAGGAAGGAGGACTCCACCCTCGGGGGAGTGGGTATCTTTACCTTTAGGGAGGAGGACTCCACCCTCGGGGGAGTGGGTATCTTTACCTTTAGGGAGGAGGACTCCACCCTCGGGGGAGTGGGTATCTTTTTCTTTAGGGAGGAGGACTCCACCCTCGGGGGAGTGGGTATCTTTACCTTTAGGGTTGAGGACTCCACCCTCGGGGGAGTGGGTATCTTTATCCTTAGGGAGGAGGACTCCACCCTCGGGAGGGTGGGTGTTTCTACCTTTCGGGAGGAGGACTCCACCCTCGGGGGAGAGGGTATGTTTATCTTTAGGGAGGAGGAGTTCACCCTAGGGGGAGGGAGTGTGTTTATCTGTCGGAAGGGGACATGCACCGGCGGGAGAATGGGTATTATTACCTCGGGTTCATACCTAACAAAACGTAGTTCAGTTTCGAGGGTGAGTTCTTCATTTTATTGTTCATACTCAAATATCCCAGTGGTAATTTCGTGGAGGAATTTTCCGATTGGTATACGCACCTTATACAAAGTTAAGTCTTCACTCTTCCACTTGAGGGAGACCCAGTTGTTTGGGTTTATCTTACTAAATAGAGGGATGTGATTTTTACCAGTCATGGTGTATCTACCTTTAACCCATGCTACACCAGCCGGCAGCCAGTCTTCCTCTCTTATGATGCAGTGCACGAGTTTTATATGCTTGTGATACAGCCCAAACCACTTATGTTTATAAATCTCAATAAATAGCTCCTTTGGCCGCCTGATATTTACAGGCAGACAAATATATCCCGAACTCACTTCTAGACCACATTGAGACATGGTATGTGCTAAGTCAAAGTAAAACACATTGGTTTCTAAACGCTGGCCACAAACTGTTACAAAGAATGTACACGAAATATCCCGTAAGCTAGGAACTTGGTGACACAAATAACTATATTGATAGTGATGCAATCAACAGGTAGAATTATAATGTAGTAGTGAATATAGTTTACTAGTGTTGTAGTGGACATATAGTACTAGTGTTGTAGTAGTGAACATGTAGTACTAGTGTTGTAGTGAACATGTAGTACTAGTGTTGTAGTGAACATGTAGTACTAGTGTTGTAGTGAACATGTAGTACTAGTGTTGTAGTGAACATTTAGTACTAGTGTTGTAGTGAACATGTAGTACTAGTGTTGTAGTGAACATGTAGTACTAGTGTTGTAGTGAACATGTAGTACTAGTGTTGTAGTGAACATGTAGTACTAGTGTTGTAGTGAACATGTAGTACTAGTGTTGTAGTGTGTGTACATGTAGTACTAGTGTGTAGTAGAACATGTAGTACTAGTGTTGTAGTGAACATGTAGTACTAGTATGTAGTACTAGTAGTAGTAAGTGTTGTAGTGAACATGTAGTACTAGTGTTGTAGTGAACATGTAGTGTGTGTAGTGAACATGTACTAGTGTTGTAGTGAACATGTAGTACTAGTGTTGTAGTGAACATGTAGTACTAGTGTTGTAGTGAACATGTAGTACTAGTGTTGTAGTGAACATGTAGTACTAGTGTTGTAGTGAACATTTAGTACTAGTGTTATAGTGAACATGTAGTGCTAGTGTTGTAGTGAACATGTAGTAAAAGTGTTGTAGTGGACATGTAGTACTAGTTAGTAGTGAACATGTAGTACTAGTGTTGTAGTGAACACGTAGTACTAGTGTTGTAGTGAACATGTAGTACTAGTGTTGTAGTGAACATGTAGTACTAGTGTTGTAGTGAACATTTAGTACTAGTGTTGTAGTGAACATGTAGTACTAGTGTTGTAGTGAACATGTAGTACTAGTGTTATAGTGAACATGTAGTACTAGTGTTGTAGTGGACATGTAGTACTAGTTAGTAGTGAACATGTAGTACTAGTGTTGTAGTGAACATGTAGTAAAAGTGTTGTAGTGGACATGTAGTACTAGTTAGTAGTGAACATGTAGTACTAGTGTTGTAGTGGACATGTAGTACTAGTGTTGTAGTGGACATGTAGTACTAGTGTTGTAGTGGACATGTAGTACTAGTTAGTAGTGAACATGTAGTACTAGTGTTGTAGTGAACATGTAGTACTAGTGTTGTAGTGAACATGTAGTAAAAGTGTTGTAGTGGACATGTAGTACTAGTGTTGTAGTGGACATGTAGTACTAGTGTTGTAGTGGACATATAGAACTAGTGTCGTAGTGAACATGTAGTAGTAGTGTAGTAGTGAACATGTAGTACTAGTGTTGTAGTGGACATGTAGTACTAGTTTTGTAGTGGACATGTAGTACTAGTGTAGTAGTGAACATGTAGGAGAGACTAAAAATTACGGGTGACGGAAAGCAAAACACCGATGACGTGGCAAGAAAGTTTGGAAACAAAATGCGTGTGGGAAAAGTGTCTTTGGCGATAAGATCTCTCACAGAGGAATTCTCCGGTGGGGTGATGCCAATAAACAGAGAGACATTAAAACAACTGAAAGAGAAACATCCCCCTGCAAGTGAAGAAGAAAACATCAGGTTCCAGGGTGACTATATCCCACCAAATGCTGTCCTGTTGGAGAAAATAACAGGAGGGATGGTGTGGAAAAAGGCACTGAAGACTCGAGAAGGTGCCGTCCCTCAGCACGAACAAGTTTGGCCCCGTAGCAAGAAATCTCTGCACTGCCATTGCCGCCCTTGCAAGAAAGGTGGCATCCTCGTGCTGCCAACACCTCCAGGCCCTGACGGCCTGCTGCCTCATTCCCCTGGATAAGAATCCAGGATGTAGGCCTATAGGGGTGGGGGAAGTGCTGAGGCGGATCATCGGAAAATGCATAATGGAGGTGGTAAAGGATGATGTCAGGGCAGCAGCAGGGAACCTTCAAGTTTGTGCTGGCCACCAGGCTGGAGGGGAAGCTGCCACTCACGCCATGAGAACGATATTTGAGCAGCGCGATTGTGAGACCGTTCTCCTGGTGGACGCTTCAAACACATTCAACATACTTAACCGTAAGGCCGCACAGCACAACATCAAGATCAAGTGTCCAAGCCCTGCAATGTATGTTGAAAACTCCTATAGGAATCCATCAGACCTTTATATAGAAAGCAACAAGGCTCTAAGAGGGGATACCATCATACAGTCAACTGAGGGAACAACGTAGGGTGACCCTGTTGCAATGGCATTGTACGCAAAAGGCCTATCAGTGCTCCAACACACATTAAAATTTGAAACAACTGAGGTCAAGCAAGTGACGTACTCTGATGACCTTACTAGGAGCAGGAAAAGTGGAGGACATCAAAAAGTGGTGGGACCTGATAACATCACGAGGCCCACAAATAGGGTACCACCCAAACGTCAGCAAGTCTTTCCTCATTGTGAAGCCAGAACATTATGAACGGGCACTGGAGGTGTTCGGTGGAAGTGAGGTCAAAATAACAAAGGATGGCCAAAGACACCTAGGCACAGTAATCGGCACGACGGACTTCAAGACCGAGTACGTAACGGGAAAGGTGAATGAGTGGGTTTAGGGAAATCCAAGCTCTGTCTGAGATTGCTAACACAGAGCCACATGCGGCTTTTGCGGCATTCACTCCTGGAGTCAAGCATCGCTGGAACTACCTGATGCGCACTATCCCTGATATCGGACCCCTCCTCCACCCTCTGGAAGAAGCTATCAGCGGCAATTTCATTCCCAAATTAGTGAAACACCCTCACTTAACCCCAGCAGAAAGATCACTCCTTGCACTACCACCGAGACTGGGACGAATGGGATTGACCAATCCAGAGGAGATTGCTGCCACCGAACATCAAAACTCAGTTAAGTTCACGGCAGCCCTCACTGACCACATAATAGCTCAGAACGCAACAGGGGAGGTGGATACCAGTGAAGTAAACAAGATTAGAAGGTCCATTACGACAGAACGACAGCACTGCCAAAGTGATAAGTTGCAGCAACTGTTGCTGCAAGTACCAGAGAATTTGAAAAAAAAGTAGTGAGAGAATTCGTTGTTTGAGCCCAACAGAAAGTACTGGGTCTCCGCCACCACGTACAAGGAGACCGGGGCTAGAATGTTTATCTCCTACAATGATCTCCATGACGATAGAGACCCCTGTTGTTGTCTCTCATTCTTCAGGGAGGGATGCTCTCAGCTGATTGGATGAGGCGTCAGGGTGGAGCTGGGGACACTCACATTTTTTACGTTTTACTGTTAACAAGTTTATTGATAAGGCTTGGAGTACAGTTTGCCTATTCTGAGAGACCTGATAGTTGTAGCATGAGTAAATATGACAAATTTTATGACAAGAGGTACCGGTATGGCCAGCACAATGGCAGAACCAGTCAATGTGACGTAGTCGTGGACAGAATTAGGCTAGAATACAGACACATCTGGCAAGTTAGTAACGCTGTACCCATACCGGAACACTCAGTATGTAAACTTTGTGATAAACCTTTAAAGCATACACTTGAACACTATATTATTGAATGTGACACTAACAAAGACTTCAGGCCACCTGGCTTATTGTATCATGAACCTTGTAATTATTACATTGAATCAGGAGTGCTTGGGGACATTCTTGCTGTCTATCCTAAACTTGCTGGTATCCCACACTGATTTGTCCTCAATTAGAATATGACTTCTTCTGTGTATGAACCACTGTCCTGCGTGGCAGTGAACATTGATATCACCCACATGACTCTGAACTATATATACTTTTAATGAATATGATCTATTTCTTTGTGTATGACACTCACACAGCCCCTTGTATTAATTGATGGAGAGAGAGAGAGAGAGAGAGAGAGAGGTTTGGTTTAGTTTTGTTTTGCTTTCATTCTCTGTGGCAGGTTTGTCGTCTCTCTCTCTCTCTCTCTCTCTCTCTCTCTCACTTATCCACCAAAATTCACTCTTCTCCCCTTCCCTTCCCACACCAACAACTCTCTTCCCTACCCCCACCAATTCCTCTCTCTCTACCCTTCCCCTCCCCCAACAACACCCTCTCTCTCTCACCCACCACCACCACCACCTCCTCCTCTCCCACACCACCACCACCCTCTCTCCACCACCCCTCACCACCTCCTCTCCCCCACCACCACCCTCTCCCCCTCATCACCACCTCCTCCTCCCCCACCACCACCCTCTCTCCACCACCCCTCCCCACCACCACCTCCTCTCCCCAAACCACCTCCCTCCCCCCACCCCTCCCCACCACCTCCTCCTCTCCCCCACCACCACCACCCTCTCTCCACCACCCCTTCTCTCCCACACCTTCCGATTACCTGAGCTATATATCTTGCCAGCCATACCTCTTTCAACACCTGACTTGTATTAATGGCATCACCTTAGCCTGGCTGCTGCAGTAGGCGCTGCCGGCGTATATTATAGATAAATATAACCAGACTTAGAGAGACTTACAGCTGCTGATTTATAACCTAGCCTAATGACGTGCCTAACTACCTGCTTAATCACCTGTAATTAGCCTTCATTGTGCCTCATCTTATGGAGTATAATAACCCCATCTGGAAAATATTTTTGGCTTTTATTTACGTTCTCTACCAAGTGGTGTAGGAGTGGCTGATGGTAGTGTGTGTGTGTGTGTGTGTGAGATTGAAAAAGTTTTGATGATTTTTTTCCTTATGTAGAATGATTTTGAGGAAACTGTTGAATAGATTCGTGTTTTAACTGTAGATTATTATTATTATTATTATTACTGTTGTTGTTATTGTTGTTGTTGTTGTTGTTGTTGTTGCTTGAACTGAACAAAGATTTTCTCTGAGTCCAAGTTCACAAGGGCATGAGCTATTTACTGCTTATCTTCAGGCACAAAAAGTGTCATGTTTACTCTAATAAGCTACAGCGTCGGCTTGTCTTCACACCATTTTTTTATCGTTATATTTATGCAGTGATTTACATGAGCTAAGTAAAGGCGTTTACACATGACAAGCTTGATGAGAACATAACGCAGGAATCTTTGAGAATGTGGACACTGTATCGTGCCTTATCAACACCGTGGGTGTAATTATCCAATATATAACTCGGGTCGTAACTTAGCCTATCAAAACACCCCTTGGCTTATCGCTGTCAAATCCGTGATATATACGTGTGCGTTCCCTGCCTAATACGTCTCTATTCCGTGCCTTATCCGTGGCGTCCATCACAGCGCACCCCCCTACTCTATCTCCAGCCTGGAGGATTGGTCTAGCGCGGCTGACAGTTTATCTCTGGCTGACAGTCTGTCCCTGGCTGATAAACTGTCTCTCGCTGACATTCTACCCCTGGATGACAATCTGCCACCTGGTTGACAATCTGCCCTGGCTGACAATCTGGCCCTGGCTGACAATCTGGCCCTAGCTGACATCCTAGCCTTGGCTGACAACCTGACCCTGGCTGACAACCTGATCCGGGCTGAAACACTGACCCTGGCAGACAACTTAGCCCGGGCTGACATCCTGCACCTGCCGAGATATCTACAGTGAGATAAAAGAGTTACGTAAATCCGCTACAACCTCTACTGCCTGTAGCTGTGAAGGTGATTCACACACACACACACACACACACACACACACACACACACACACACACACACAGCGATATACCCTCTGTATTATGAATCTGACATGAAGGAAGTGACCCCAACAGATACCTGCATAAAACTTAATATTTTGGAATAAGAAGATGAGAGACTAATGGGGTGCGCTGCCCGAGTGGATATAATATTCGCCATCTGTTCTGGAGGACACTGGTTTGCACACGTTACCCACAATCCACTCTGCTGTGAATGGCTGCCTAAATTTACACTTGGGAAAATGAAGGTGATTGGATGTAGTGCCGGCCACACTGCCTCCTTGGATACCGGAAAAAGGTTTAGAGTGCAGAGTACTGACAAAACTAACACAATGATGGTATCACATGAAGATTAATACCAAGCTTATTTTGCCTGAAATAAGTCTAACCTAACTTAACCAAAACAAACCTAACCTAACCTAACCTAACCTAACCTAACCTAAAATAACCTAACCTGACCTAACCTAAAATAACCTCGCCTAACTTAATTAGGAAGGGCCTTTCACCACCAGCAGCAACCACGAGTGTCAAGATGACTAACACTGACAAGATGTAAACCACACAGACACACAGTGGGCGACTTGTGGGAGAGTGGTGGCGTGTATGGGTCAACAGACACACAGTGGGCGACTTGTGGGAGAGTGGTGGCGTGTATGGGTCAACAGACACACAGTGGGCGACTTGTGGGAGAGTGGTGGCGTGTATGGGTCAACAGACACACGGTGGGCGACTTGTGGGAGAGTGGTGGCGTGTATGGGTCAACAGACACACGGTGGGTGACTTGTGAGAGAGTGGTGGCGTATGGGCCAGACACACAGTGGGCGACTTGTGGGAGTGCTGGCGTGTATGGGTCAACAGACACACGTGGGCGACTTGTGGGGAGAGTGGTGGCGTGTATGGGTCAACAGACACACAGTGGGCGACTTGTGGGAGAGTGGTGGCGTGTATGGGTCAACAGACACACGGTGGGTGACTTGTGAGAGAGTGGTGGCGTGTATGGGTCAACAGACACACGGTGGGCGACTTGTGGGAGAGTGGTGGCGTGTATGGGTCAACAGACACACGGTGGGCGACTTGTGGGAGAGTGGTGGCGTGTATGGGTCAACAGACACACGGTGAGCGACGGTGAGAGAGTGGTGGCGTGCACTGGCCCAACAGACACACGGTGAGCGACTTCAGGGGAGAGTGGTGGCGGCACAACAGACACGGTATAATTTGTGGGAGAGTGGTGGCGTGTATGGGCCAACAGACACACGGTGGGCGACTTGTGAGAGAGCAGTGGCGTGTATGGGCCAACAGACACACGGTGGGCGACTCAGGAGAGTGGTGGCGTGGGTGGGGCCAACAGACACGTGAGCGACTTGTGAGAGAGTGGTGGCGTGTAAGGGTCAACAGGACACACGGTGAGCGACTTGTGAGAGAGTGGTGGCGTGTAAGGGCCAACAGACACACGGTGAGCGACTTCAGAGAGTGGTGGCGTGTATGGGTCAACAGACATACGGTGAGCGACTCTGTGAGAGAGTGGTGGCGTGTGGCCAACAGACACACGGTGAGCGACTGAGAGAGTGGTGGCGTGTACCGGTCAACAGACACACGGTGAGACTTGTGGTAGTGTGGCGTGTAAGGGTCAACAGGACACACGGTGAGCGACTCTAGAGAGAGTGGTGGCGTGGCGGGTCAACAGACACACGGTGAGCGACTCTAGGAGAGTGGTGGCGTGTATGGCCAACAGACACACGGTGGGCGACTTGTGGGAGAGTGGTATGCAGTCAACAGACACACGGTGGGCGACTTGTGGGAGAGTGGTGGCGTGTATGGGTCAACAGACACACGGTGGGTGACTTGTGAGAGAGTGGTGGCGTGTATGGGTCAACAGACACACGGTGGGCGACTTGTGGGAGAGTGGTGGCGTGTATGGGTCAACCATCATCACAGAGACACGAGGCCTTATATGTCTAGCTAAGCTTATATATACATATATATATATATATATATATATATATATATATATATATATATATATATATATATATATATATATATATATATATATATATATATATATATATATATATACGATACCTCACTAGTCGGGAATCGTACCCTGGACCTCTACATGTGAACAAGGATCGTTACCACCGCTCCACAAGGACAACAAAAGCATATCTAGGCTTTGTTTTATATCACACAAAGTCTGTTCATTCGTTTTACTGTATTTTTAAACAACGTGAACCTCCATCGGGGATTGCCCGTGCCATCTATGTGGTCGTCTGCCGCCGCCCCTCCTGCACTAGATGTGAACGACCCTCCCTGTCCCGTATCGGCCTCTTTAGTCACCTCAGAACTTACCAACCTAGGTGACATCCTTAATAATTCATATCATTGTATCATAGATGGATGATCGTCATACTCGATTCCGAGTGACAGCAAAGTAGTAAGTAGTAGCATTTTACTGAATACAGCTAGGAAAAACATAGATGGCACGGGCAATCCCCAATGGAGGTTCACGTTGTTTAAAAATACAGTAAAACGAATGAACAGACTTTGTGTGATATAAAACAAAGCCTAGATATGCTTTTGTTGTCCTTGTGGAGCGGTGGTAACGATTCTTGTTCACTCTTGATCGTCTGAATGGGATGATCTGTGTTTATCTGAGTAGTAACATGTTGCCAGTCAAAGCTCTTCATGTTCAATTATGTAAATAGTAGAACTTTGTGATGACTTCCCAGTGTAAACAATATAATAATAAATACTTGGAACTCGCTCCATAAAGTATCTTTTTGGTTTTGTGTGAGACAATATGACACAACGGACGAAGAATTTTGGATACCCTACCGAGACAACAGGAGTCACAGTGTTCATTTTATAATTCGTTGGCCCCTCCGTAAAGATACTTTTTGGAGCGAGTTATACCACAAGAGAACATACGGGAAGAGAGATATTTTTCCCCAAGAATGAAACGATCATCACTTGTGTTGATGAAAGTATATGTTGTCGCCGTTGGCTCTAATAAGTAGTAAGAGTTTACGCTTAAGACTGCACTTAATAGATGCCCAATGTGGTAATTTAATGTCATATTTATAGTTGTCGAGTCGTCAGTACAAGGGTGATTTTAATATATGTTGGAATGACAGCTGTCAAATATTGTGGCCAACAGGAGATAGAGAAGAATAGTTGTCCTTTATGATAATCCAATTTACTAATACTCGTTAGGTATATCAGACAAGTTATTACCTAATGTGGAGACTGAATTGGAGAAATGGATTAAGTGGAGTGGTAAGATCTATCAACCACCACCACTCAACCATCCACCACCCAACCATCCACCACCACCGTCAACCATCCACCACCACCCTCAACCATCCACTACCACCCTCTGTCATCCACCACAAGCAACCATCCACCACCACTCAACCATCCACCACCACTCAACCATCCACCATCACCGTCAACCATCCACCACCATTCAACCATCCACTACCACCCTCAACCATCCACTACCACCCTCTGTCATCCACCACCACTCAACCATCCACCACCACTCAACCATCCACCACCACTCAAACATCCACCACCACTCAACCATCCACCACCACTCAACCATCCACCACCACTCAACCATCCACCATCACCGTCAACCATCCACCATCACTATCAACCATCTACCAGCCATATAAAATGATGGATTTGTTGCCTCTTCCAAAAACAACCAATTTATCCGTGTTTTTTGTCATCAATATCTGTGTTCCCTGGGGCGGGGATATTTAATAAGAGGAGATTATAGCCCTTAAGATATATGGTAAATTATACGTCAGAGGCGGTAGCATCGCGTGTTTCCAGTGAGATGACCTGAGACCGAATTATCCCCGTGTTGGTAATTATCCGGATTTCAGCTAACCGGACTTTCGAGTGTTCTATTAACCGGAATATCGGTCTTTGGGTCCTAGTTGGTCCATTTATCAAAAGATGGGTAATTAATCTTACTTTCAATGTTTGATATTTTGTATTTGGTATTTATACAAGCTGAATATGTTATGGTTAATAAATCTTGCAGTCCATAATGCAGAATACAGGATATAGTTAACCGAAATTTCTTGCTAATAGTGAAACGTTCATAATCCCAGGACGGACTAGATCGTTCCACTCCTCAACTCATTTTAGCTAATTTTATCATTAGTTTGACTCTCGCCCTTCACCCTCAGGTTCAAGTTAAACTCCAACAGGTTAATTAGACAGCCATACACAGGTAGGTAGATTAATTATCGGAGGTAACCTCGTTAAAACGATGGCCTGACTATGACGGAGAGTTCGGTACAGTGTGGAGTACACTATTTAGTAAAGTGTGTGTGTGTGTGTGTGTGTGTGTGTGTGTGTGTGTGTGTGTGTGTGTGTGTAATAATAATAATAATAATAATAATAAACGGTTTATTAATAGAGTTGCAGCCGGTGGCTGAAAATATACAGACTTACATTTGATTTAGACATAATGATATAATATGCATTGAATACATTTACAGGGCTGTACAGTACATAAATCAGGAGTTGTTTATTATTTTAACAATAGATGGGGTGGTGCTGTTCTTATATCTGTCGGTGCGGGCTCTTATGGGCTGAATTTTGTTGTAGTGGCGGACTGCGCGAGTTGGGTGGGGGGCTGCAGGTTAGGGTGTGTCATAGGAGGGAAGATCAGCTAAAACTAATGGCCCATCACTTTTTTGGTAGATTTTAGTGTATATAAACAGAAAATAATTTCAGTTTCAATATTTTGCAACCTTTTGCTAGGTAAATTTTAGCGTGAAATTTATCGAAAATCTAACGTACAGCTGCATTAGTGCATTACAATTAAATAGTGAACATTGCTTTCTGACTTCATTCTTTAACAACCCAACTAACAATATTTTTTCTGTTTCAGATTCTGATGCATTTATAAGTTGATAATATTTGCGATGGCTGCTTGTGCCAGACGAGAACCAAAAATCCAGCCATCTCAGCCACTATCTTGGCCCGAGAGAGCCCTAGTCGGAGTTGCCTACATTGAGATGCTTTGAGATACGGTGTTTTTAATCAGGCAAATCAGTGAAAAGAACCAAAGAACTTACACAAACAAAGACATTGCTGAAAGATATAATCAAAAGCTTTTGTTTTGGCACAGTACACTCTACAACGCTCAGTTCAAGCCTCCAGTCATAACAAGTCAGAAGAAGATTAGTGAGAGACTGCTCGCCAGTTGGGAAAAGGCAAGAGATATCTCTCTTGGGAGAGGAAAACTTGCAGTTAAGGACAGCTTTGCCAAGCAACTGGACCAGTTATTTGACATAATTACTTGCAAGTGCCCAATTGTTCTCTGTCCTGAGTTTGGATGCGATCGTGACTGTATAATCCGAGGCCCACATCTCCTGTATTTGCAAGCGTGAACTGAAGATTCCTGTGATCGAACTGGCATTTGTCAAAGCACAGAGAGAGAAGATTGGCAGTATAGGGGCTCTCATGATTTCTAGCCAAGATATTCCGGAGTCCAAGAGACAGGAGGCTGCCACAGAGAGACAGAAGAGGAGAAGAGTTGCCGAGGAAAAGTGACTTGAGAAGGCCCAGGGTGAGGTAAAAAAGGCCGATGATTGGAGTCAAGCTGATTCAGAGTTTAATGACTTCCTCATGGCTGATCCGAGTGCTGACCAGGATAATGGTGACTTTGTCCCTAACCCAGAAAATAATGATCCCAAACCTTCCAGGCATAAGATTCGAAATAGGAAAGATATCCCGAGCATAGCTCTGGCCAGCATGCGACACCACACTGGTCTCAGAGAAACTGCAGAGATAGCAACAGCTGTCTGGATTGACGGTGGTTTGATAACACCTGATGATGTTCACCTGGTGATAGATCATAACAAAGTAAGGAGAGCTCAGGAGAAACTTGTCAGTAACCTAGAAGAGGAGTTTGATAAGGGGATAAGAGAAAATGGAATCAATTGTTTGTTCTTTGATGGGAGAAGGGATGACACTAAAGTGTTCATGAAAGTTGGAGATTCTGACAAGTTGTTCCCTGCCATGGTGGAGGAGGAACACTACTCGTGCTGCAGTGAACCAGGAGGGAAGTATTTGTGGCATTTCACTCCAGAGAATGATGACATCAGGAAACCAGCTGAGATAGTGGCAGATAACATTGTGAACTGGCTCAGAGAGAGGAACGTAGACCAGACCCTGCAGGCCATTGGAGGGGACAGCACCAACACGAACACAGGGTGGCAAGGGGGGGTCATGCAGTGGATGGAGCGGAGAGATTGGGAGGGAAGCTGGTCTGGATTGTTTGGCAGCCTCCACACCAACAGTTTGCCACTCAGACATCTGATCCAGGAGCTGGATGGCAAGACTCTTTCAAACAACAGATGGTCTGGTCCTCTTGGCAAGATGCTGGACTCTGCCACTGAGTTAGAAATAAATCCGAGCTTTGAAAAAATCACAGTTGGCCCTCCACTCGTTGAGCTTGCACATACTGTCATTGTCGACCTGAGTACTGACCAGTACTATGGTTACATGATTTGCAGTGCCATCAAAACTGGGGTCATGCCTGATAGGCTTGCTTACCTGCAGATAGGTCCAGTCTCACATTCTAGGTGGCTCACAACGGCTCTCAGGTTCTGCAGAATTTGGGTCGCTCATCATAAACTGAAAGGGAACCAGCTTCACAACCTGAGACTTATTGTCCCAATTCATCATTGAGTGTCTACTTGCCAAATTGGTTCAACACCAGGAATCGGAAGTCATCGTTCTCCGAGTCCAGGGCATGTTCTCTTCAGCTTGGGCTCCTGAGAGTCAGCCAAGAGGATTGTTTCAGATTGTGGGGCAGACTGTGAGGAGATCTTCCTGGTATGCTCATCCAGGCAGTTCTGCAGACAATGCTCTGCAGTAAGGATGAGGAGGGGAGAGAAAGTGTGATCAAAAAAGATCTTGGATATGAGACTATGAGGATCTGGGCACTTGACAATCCAGTTGGTGACAGCGATTCCTTCAGGGTCAGGGAAAGACTCCACAAAAGTCAAATCTAGAGTGCCCCAGACCCTCACTGATCTCATAGATCTGGATAACATCAGGCTAGCAGTGAGCCTCTTCTGCAGCCTGCGCCAATGTTCAAGTCAGAGCTTTCTGGACAGCCCCATGCATGTCCCTGCCTGGCCCTCGCACACCCAGGTATGGGGAGCGTTGTGTGTACAGCAAGTGGCGGGCCAACCAGGAGAGGGAGGGAAGGCTACATCCGAGCTCAGGTGGTCAGCAGGGAGGTGGAGTAGAAACAGAAGCAAGAAAGACATGTTCTCTATGGTGTGCAGCAACACCGGGTCGTAGTAGTAAAACCGGTTTTTGTATTTGATGATTTTGTTTTCTAAAGGAATATTAAATTTAATAAATGTGTCAAGATCATTCGTTTCACTATTCTGGATCATTTTCATCCTAATAAATTAACCTGATACATTTACTTTACTTTAAATAAGCTATTTAGTGGTGTTGGTAAAAGGGTGGGAATACTGAATTTTCATAAGATTTCAAGTTAAAATTTACCTAGCAAAAAATGAAAACTTTTCAAATCTGAAGATATTACATGATTATGCACATAGAACTACATCATTAATACCATGGGCCGATTTTTCAAACTCAAAAAAAAAAATTCGCCTCCGTATGACACACCCTACTGCAGGTGGCAGGAGGTGGCGATGGCGAGGGTGGTGCAGTAGTCCCTTGCCAAACCTTTCCAGTGCTTGGTGGTGGTCACTGAGGGATGGCATTTCCAGGGTGGAGAGAGCGTTGGTGTAGCCGGAGTATTCTGCGCCGAGCATGATTCTGCAGGCCCTTTTCTGTACCTTCTCTAGCTGACGTTGTTGGGTGGAGTTGAGAGAAGACGACTAGGCTGGTGACACATACGTTAGTTTGGGGAGAATAAAGGCACTGTAGATAGTCCTCAGCTCTGGCGTGGGTGTCCCAAGTGACCTAAGTCTTCGTAGCATGTAGAGACGGTACGAGGCTGCCTTGACTGTGTGTGTGTGTGTGTGTGTGTGTTGCAACACACGGTATCTGGGTGCTTCGAGGCCCTAGGCTAGACCAGCAAGGGATCTCGAAGCAGCAGTGGGCCCCAGAGGTACGGTGCATAGGCCCACTGGCATGTGGACACCCCCTACCAATCACTGCACTGTCGCGATGCCTTGAAGATTAACGAAAAAATTGCGGTGGAGTCCCACATCAGTCAGATGTGCTTACAGAGGTCCAGTAAGACACCACTGGCGGAATAGGCAGAAGAGGTGACCACCACGGGAACCCAACGACTACACTGACGGATGAAGGCAATGCATGATGGACAGGCTTCTAAGGTGAACAACAAACTGGGCTATCGGCAGTCCATTACAATTCTTCCTCTCCCCAGTCGTTGCAACACTTGCACCACTGGATCAGGAAAAGGGAGAGCCGGATGTGGTTGCAGCCTTCGCTCCTGCCTCACCACATAAATCAACTCACGCGCAGCCATCACCCAGCTCATCATACCTCTCATCATCATCAAAACCCCTATGCCCCCAAAATTCCTATGGCGACAGACGAGTGGCGACGGGGACAGGCAGAGATGAATGCCGGGAGTCTCAAGTCACTACTCAGCACATGGGCGGCATAGATAAGACGGTCGTTTATGCACAGGGATCTAGGCAGCAGTGCCGTCCAGTCCGGTCTGAGCGACTGAGCCGCCCTTTCCAAGAGCTACTCTGCTCACCCCACATAGGGAGGGGGCTAGAAAAGGTACCCGAAGCGTAGCCGGCCTAAAATAACAAAAAAAAAATGATTGGGCAACCGCACCCAGTAAGATCATCCAAATGTGGTCGAAAACATAATCACATATCATAGCAAAACATATTATACAACCTCCTATGGTCGCTGCATGGAATATCAGGATCCTTCTGGATACTGTCACAAATGAACGTCCTGAAAGAAGAACTGCCCTTGTGGCAAAAGAGCTGGCTAGGTATTACATCGACATAGCAGCCATTAGTGAGTCCCGGCTCCCAGATGAGAGCCAACTCACAGTACAGGGGTCCGGCTACACCTTCTTCTGGAAGGGTAAGCCTGCTGCAGAGAGAAACAGCATTTATGGAGTTGCTTTGCCATCCGCCAACGCATCCTACACAGGCTAACTGAAATGCCTATTGGGATCAACGACAGCCCCATGACGTTCAGAGTCCCACTGAATCACTCACGCTATGCCTTCTTCATCAGTGCATACGCCCCAACACAGGCTGCAGAAGATGACATCAGGGAGGCCTTTTATGCCGACCTCGACAGAGTGCTAACCTCTATCCCCAGAGAAGACAAGGTAGTGCTCCGGGGTGTTGATGAGTCGGTGATGGTGAGGGAGTGGTGTCGGGCAGAGTTGCTGACATTTGGCAGGTAACCATAGGAGAAATCCCAACGGCCTACTCCTCCTCAGCAAGTGTGCTGCACACAACCTCACTATCACCAATACCTTGTTTAGGCAGGCCGACAAGTTCAAGGTT
>NW_024735067.1:187500-190000 GCF_018991925.1 Homarus americanus
GTTTTGTAAAGGCAATTTACCCACATTACAGTAATATTAAAGAAAACCTCGAAATTTTCTTAATTACAATTCACTCTTTAATTTTCTGTTTGTTATTGACATGAATTATTGTACTGTTTAATAATCGATTGAGAACTATTAAATATATTAGTGTGTGTATTATTCACTAGACTTAATTAAATTGTTGTTGACTAATAATATTTCCTGGGGTCTACGTGTTCAGTAACTCGTCACTTACACACTATTAGGAATATCTTATCAAATGACGTAAATGTCTGATGTTTATGACGTTTTATATTGTTTTTGTATCTCTGTTCGTGACGTTCTTGTTATATTGTCTTGTCCTTGTTATTCTTCTTTCGGCTTCTTATTATGTTTGTCCGTGTCTGTCTTTGTCAATCTGTTTACAAAATTCCTGGATGTCTGTCTATCAGTCTTTCTCTCCCCTTTTCTTTCTTTGTATCTTTCTTCAGTTGATAGTCAGTCAGGTGTCGTCACTACACAAACGATGGAAGATGAGACGCTTCCCTCCCATTCCCCCTTCACCTCCCCCTTCCGCCTTTCCCCTTCCCCCTACCGCACTAAATATCGAGCTGTCTGTGTGTCGGTCTCCTGCACGAGGCTCCCCTGTCTGAGGACTCCACCACCTGGCAGTTTTTTGTGTGGTGGAGGTGAGGTATTTACTTTTTCTCTACTCCCATAATAGAGGCAGACAGTTGTTGTTGTTCATTTATTCTTGAAGGTGAGATACAATAGTCTCACTCGGGTCGAAATAGCTTGAAATTTTGTAGGGTTATGATCCAGTGTAACCTACGTTCCTGTGATTGACTTTATCTTCAGTTTAAGGCGTCAAGGATAAAAAAAATACATAAAATTAATACGAAATGCCATCATACCTTTGTTATTATGATTCAGAGGTAACTGTTCTCAACACCTGAACAGGACAGGAAATAGACTTAAGAACATAAGAATGGAGGAAACTGCAGCGGGCCTATTGGCCCATACTAGGCAGTCCTATTTACACCCACCCCTATCGCTCATATATCCACCCAGCCTATATTTGAAGCTATCTAGAGTATTCGAGTTAATGATGATATTTGGTAACTTGTTTCACTCATCCACTACTCTTTTCCAAACCATTGTTTACCTATTTCGCGACTAAATCTAAATTTCTCTAATTTAAAGCCATTTCTACGAGTTCGCTCCTGGTTGGATAGTTTGAGTACCTTTGTTATATCACCTTTGTTTATCCCTGATTTTCATTTATACACCTCGATCATATCGCCTCTCACTCTACGTCTCTTGAGGGAGTGCAAATTAAGATGCTTTAATCTGTCTCTGTACTCAACGTTCCTAATTCCCAGGATTAGTCTTGTCATTCTTCTCTGTGTGATTTCTAGACATTCTATATCCATTCTGTAGTATGGTGACCAAAACTGAACTGCGTAATCCAAGTGAGGTCTCACAAGCTGAAGATGTAGTTTTGGATAATCTCTCTAGTCTTGTTACTAACACTCCTTTGTATGAACCCAAGTACTTTGTTAGCCTTGTTTCGAGCAAGTACACATTGTTTACTTGGCTTAAGATTTCTACATATCATTACTCCCAAATCTTTCTCACACTCGGATTTCTGTATAAAACTTTTTTCATCTGGTATCTGGTTTCTCTGTTTACATCTCCTAGACTAAGTACGTTACATTTGTCCACATTAGATTTCATCTGCCATTTTTCAGACCATACGAAAAGTTTGTTTAAATCTTCCTGTAGTTTTGCCAAGTCCTCGTCAGATTTAATTACACGCCCTATTTTAATATCATCAGCAAATTTACTTTTGTTGCTGTCTACCCCGATATCTATGTCGTTTATGTATATAATAAATACTAATGGTCGAAGTACTGCGCCTTAGGGTACCCCACAAGTGAAGTCATCCCAATCGGATTTAGTGCCGTTTATTGTTACTCACTGTTTCCTGTCCTGTAACCACGCCCGAATCCAGTTTAAAACAGCTCCTCCAATTTAATGAGCCTCCACTTCTCGTATTAGTCTTTCGTGGTAGACTCTGTCGAAGGCTTTGCTAAAGTCGAGGTATACCACATCATAATCGTGCCCGCTGTCCATTGATTCGAAAACAGCTGAAAAGAAGCTGAAAAGAATGTTAATAGATTAGTTAGACATGAACGCGCTTTTGTGAAGCTATGTTTGGAATCATTGATCAACTTGTGCTTCTCCAGGGGATTTCGAATTGAGTTTGAAATTATTGCTTACAGTTATTTGCCCTTAATTGATGTTAAACTGATTGGACGGCTGTTAGAGGATAGTGATCTATCTCCCTTCTTGAAAATCGGTATTACATTCGCTATCCTCCAGGATTCTGGTACTACACCCGTTTTTAAGGACATGTTAAACAACTTTGCTAAGGGCATACTAAGCTCTTCCTTACATTCCTTTAATGCTCTGGCAAATATCTCATCGGGACCTGGTGACTTATTAGGCTTTAGTT
>NW_024735067.1:192500-232500 GCF_018991925.1 Homarus americanus
AGCTGTTATACTCTTAAGTTGTTGTACTCTAAAGTTGTTGTACTCTTAAGTTGTTGTACTCTTAAATTGTTGTACTCTAAAGTTGTTGTACTCTTAAGTTGTTGTACTCTAAAGCTGTTGTACTCTTAAGTTGTTGTACTCTAAAGTTGTTGTACTCTTAAGTTGTTGTACTCTTAAATTGTTGTACTCTAAAGTTGTTGTACTCTTAAATTGTTTTACTCTAAAGTTGTTGTACTCTTAAGTTTTGTACTCTAAAGTTCTCGAAATGTTTTGTAAGATCAAAATGGATTCTTCTCTTACTCTCACTTCCACTCTTCCACCTCTCTTTCATACTCCCTTCCTACTCCTCCCTTTCACATTCCCTCCTATTCGTTTTCCTACTCTGTCCTCTTGCTCCTCTTCCTCCTCTCTTCCAAACGCCCTTCTCGTTGCTACACACCACACTCGCCAGAGGAAGAAGGAGAGCCATGGGGGGTGACAAGAGGGGTAGAGTGAGAGGCAGGGTTAGTGCCACTGAGGCATGTAAGAAAAAAATGTTGACCGTGACCTTGGCCTGTCTAATGCTGTACTTAAAAACATTCAAGTCAGAATCATGAACTCTGATCTAGAAGAAGTGAGAAATGCAGAGACCTGACAGTTGTAGCATTAGTAAATATGACAAATTTTGTAACAAGAGGTACCGGAATGGCCAGCATAAGGACAGAACCAGACAATGTGATGTAGTCGTGGCCAGAATTAGGCTAGGATACAGACACATCTGGCAAGTTAGTAACGCTGTACCCATACCGGAACACTCAGCATGTAAACTTTGTGATAAACCCTTAAAGCATTGTCGCGATCCCACTACCCTTTATACTTGGGGAGTGAATCCTACCCCAAGTTATTAACAAATAAAGGAACAAATAGGGAACACGGCAATAATTATCCTCACCAAAAACCTACTCAACTAAATCTACTTGAATAAGTAAGAACAGTTGAAATAAGTGAATCACAAAAGGGAAGATAATTAATTAATTCAATTTATGTTCTAAAGGGAGTAATGACTAGCAAACATGAATTTAAGGGAATAAGTAATTGTATAATAAAATACGAGTGATGCCGGAACGGCGAAAATATACTGTAAGGAGTTGGACCAAACAAATATTACTTAACATTACTATATTACACAGACATACGAAATATATATATACAACAATCACTACAAAATGATTATTTCCTACCAAACAGGAGATTCCTTACCACCAGGATCCCTTCCTAGGCCTAACTAAACGTCTCACTAATACCTGATACCCCTAGGCCATTGCAGAAACTGGACAAGGCACTAGACAAGGGTCAAGGCTAGAGAACGAATGGACACGTCTACCCTATGCCACGGTTTTTCGCTACTGGGGAGGCGTGGGGCACGCCAAGTAGCACGTCTCATATCACGTGATCTAGAACATTTGCTAGATATTTTATATAATTAATTAATACTACTATTGAGTTGACTTAACAGAGTAAGACAATGATGCATATTAATAACATACATAAATATACAATTAACCTAAGTAACTAAGAACAATAATAATATAATAAGTACAATTAACAATTTATTAATAGCTTGTATGAAATGTAGGCGTGAACATATGCCTCACGCTATGCGAATTCCAAAGCGCCACAGGCACGTGACAAGCATACACTTGAACACTATATTATTAAATGTGACACTGTCGAAGACTTCAGGCCACCTGACTTATTGTATCATGAACTATGTAATTATTACATTGAAACAGGAGTGCTTGAGGACATTCTTGCTGTCTTTCCTAAATTTGTTAGCCCACACTGATTAGTCCTCAAATAGAATATGACTTATACTGTATATGAACCTCTGTCCTGCGTGGCAGTGAGAAGTGATACCACCCTCAGTGTCAAGACCTGACTGAATTACTCACAATAGCCAAACTGTACTACAAGCTTGTCAATAAATTTGTTAACCGTAACCGAGAGGCAGGGGGGGTGAGTGGGGGGAAGGGAGATGGGCTGAGAGGCAGAGGGGGGCTTGAGTGAGAGGTAGAAGGGTTAGGTAAGAGGCGGGAGGGTGGGGGTGAGTGGGAGGCTGTGAGCGGTAGGGTGAGAGAGTAGAGAAATACGATACGTCCCCCTAAGATAGTGTAAACAGAGGCAGTATGAGGGACTACACCTGGTCACAGTGACAAGCTTTGAGCACCAACACACTCACTTGTTTCTTATGTCACCTGTCAATCCTCTCTCTCTCTCTCTCTCTCTCATTTTTTCACCCACCTCACCCATCCAGCTTCCATAATTCCTCCCTACCGTTGAAAGACAGACAGACAGACAGACAGACAGGAGAGAGAGACAGAAAGAGAAAGGGAGAAGGAAGAGTATAAAAGGGGAGGGAAAACAGAGAAATAAAGAGATAAAGTAGAGGTTACGAGAGAGAGAGAGAGAGAGAGAGAGAGAGAGAGAGAGAGAGCACGTCACACTCACTAGTCTCCCTTGCATTTCCTTTCATTCCATTATCCTCTATATATTCTTCCTTCCTTCGCTTCCTACTTTTTTCCTTATTTTCCCCTTTCCTCCACATCCTCCCTCTTCTCATTCCAATTATCACCCTTTTCTATTCTTCTTCCTTCTCTTCTTGCCATACATAATATTTCTCCTCCTCCTCTTCCTCCTCTACCTCGTCGTCCTCCTCCTCCTCCTCCCCTTGCCTGAGGCGGAGGAGGCAACCTTGCATGACCACCAATTACCATCCTCCTCCACCCTGCAGCCTCTCTCTCTCTCTCTCTCTCTTATCACCTTCAGTCTCCCTTCCTTCGTTTATGTCTTCTTCCTCACTTCCGTTTCTTTTACTTTCAATCCCACATTTCCATCTATATTTGTTCTTCGTTATCTTCCTCTCATCTCTTTCTATTCTTTTCACTTTCGACATTTCTTACATCTTCTTCTCTCCTTCCCTCTCTCATTCCTTCACTTCCACCCTCTTTTCTTTCTATCCTCCCCTCCCTCCCTCCCTTACTCCTTCTCTCTCTCGTTCCTTCCAGTCCTTCCCTTAAGCTATACCTTCTTTCCCTTCACTTCCCCTTTCCCTCCCTATCTCCTTCCCTCCCTCCCCCTTGTATCCTTCCTCTCTCTCCTGGTCCCTCCTCTCCCTTAGGGGTGGGAGGAGCCCTCAATGAAGGATCTCTACAAACATGGTTCTCATTCCTTCAGTTCTCATCTCTTCTTCACGCCTCCCACACCTCCTTCCCACCTTCAACTCCCCCACCCCCCCTCTCTCCTCCTCACCCTCCCCACGCCCACACCTCCAGGCGTGGGCGTCACTTAGGTTAGGTGGGTGTTGGGTCTGGGAGGCGTTACCTGCAGAAGGCGTCATGTGGGGTGGGCCACTTGCGGTGAGCTAGGTGGGCTATTTGGGGTGGGTGGGCCATGTGAGGTGGGCCATTTGAGGTGGGCTAGGTAGGGTGGAACAGGTAGGGTGGACCAGGTAGGGTGGGCCAGGTAGGGTGGACCAGGTAAGGTGGGCCAGGTAGGGTGGACCAGGTAGGGTGGGCCAGCTAGGGTGGACCCAGGTAGGGTGGACCAGGTAGGTGACCAGGTGTAGGTGGACCAGTAGGTACTCAGGTAGGGGTGGGGCCAGGCAAGGTGGGCTAGGTAGGTGGGACCAGGTGGGGGTGGGACCAGGTAGGGGTGGACCAGGTAGGGTGGACACAGGTAGGGGTGGGACCAGGTAGGTGTGGGGCCAGGGCAGGGGTTGACCAGGTAGGGGTGGGGCAGGTAGGGGGACTGTGGTAAAGTGGACCAGGTAGGGTGGGCCAGGTAGGGGTGACCAGGTAAGATGGACCAGGTAGGGGTGGGGCTGGGTAGGGGTGGGACCAGGTAGGGTGGACAGGCAGGGGGCCAGGTAGGTGGGGCTGGTGCAGGGGTGGGGCCAGGTAGGTGGGGCCAGGTAGGGTGGAACAGGTTGGGTGGGCCAGGTAAGGTGGAGCAGGGGGTGACCAGGTAGGGTGGACCACGTAGGTGGGCCAGGCAAGGTGGACCACAGTAGGTGTGGGCCAGGTAGGGCACGGTGGGTAGGGGTGGGGCCAGGTAGGTGGACCAGGTAGGGTGGGTCAGGTGGGGTGGACCAGGTGGGGTGGACCAGGTAGGGTGGGCCAGGCAGGGTAGACCAGGGTGGGCCAGGCAGGGTGGGGCCAGGTAGGGGTGAGCCAGGTAGGGTGGGCCAGGTAGGGTGGCCAGGTAGGGTGGACCAGGTAGGGTGGCCAGGTAGGGGTGAGCCAGGTAGGGGTGGGGCCAGGTAGGGTGGGACCAGGTAAGGTGGACCAGGTGGACAGGTAGGGTGGGGCCTGGTAGGGTAGGGGCTTGGTAGGGTGGGACCAGGTAGGGTGGACCAGGTAGGTGGGCCAGGTAGGGGTGAACCAGGTAGGGTGAGCTGAGGCAGGGGTGGGGGCCAGGCAGGTGGGCCAGGGGTAGGGTGGGACCAGGTAGGTGGGCCAGGCAGGGTGAGCCAGGTAGTGGGGTGAGCCATGTAGGGTGGGCCAGGTAGGGTGGACCAGGTAGGGTGGGCCAGGTAGGGTGGACCAGGTAAGGTGGGCCAGGTAGGGTGGACCAGGTAAGGTGGACCAGGTAGGGTGGACCAGGTAGGGTGGACCAGGTAGGGTGGATCAGGTAGGGTGGACCAGGTAGGGTGGATCAGGTAGGGTGGGCCAGGTAGGGTGGGTCAGGAGAGGTGGGCGTCACCTTACTAGAGGAGGAGTCAGCCATCACCGCCACACACACTTGTAACGGCACCACGAAGATGCCTCCTCACACACACACACACCGGTGATCGTTCTCTCTGGCTGCCGGGTATTATAGCGTTCTTATAAGTATGCTTAAAGTAACAGACAGACAGACAGAGGGATCACCAGACAGAGCAACAAACAGAGATAGACAGTCCAAGATGCTGACAAACTTATACACATAAAGACTGATGAACAGACAACGGCATAAATCATGTAACTTGTTGTGTTGTGTTGTGTTGTGAGCATTCTCGCCTCGCAATCGAGCGGACCCGGGTTCGATACCCGGGCAGGGTAAATCTATGGGTAAGTTTCTTTACGCTATTTTCCTCTGTCTACCCAGCAGTAATTGGGGATCTGGATGTTAATCGATTTTCGGATCATGTTCCGGGGTAATGGTTAGCCAGTGCAGTTGGTGAGTTGTCCGGTCTTCTCGGACTATTCCTTGACACTGGGCCAAGCGTGCACCGTTAACTCAGGGTGTGGTTGTTGTGTTGGCGACAGCTTCTACACCTTAAGCACTGGGTCATGCAGCTCGTTAACTCAGGGTGTGGTTATTGTGTTGGCGACAGCTTCTACACCTTAAACACTGGGTCATGCAGCTCGTTAACTCAGGGTGTGGTTATTGTGTTGGCGACAGCTTCTACACCTTAAACAAATTCACGCCAAGGTGGCCCTTGGGCCGGCCATCCTCGTTACACGAGGGGCAACTATTATTATTATTATTATTATTATTAAGTTTTGTGTTGTGTTGTTGGACAGATATATGAGCGATAGGGGTTGGGTGTAAACGGGCTCCCTAACATGGCTCAATAAGTCCGCTTCTTTTCCTGCTGTGTCATGGTCGTAAACCTACTGTACTCTATGGTGAAAATATTAATAAAACAAATAAAAATAAATAAAACAATTCTGATATACAAAATGTTTATACAGTTTTCTTATTAGATTTATGACTTATGACTTCTTGAATTCAGTATTTTTTTGGGTAGCACAGTCTTTAATATTCACTATTATATAACATCAAACACCATTCATGACAGTGGTTATATACTGTTTGGTTTTGGTTTACCTTATTTGAAATCAGAGGAATCATGGTTACAGTTTTTAATGTAATCATAATCATGAACTTGCAAGGTGATCGACACTCTATTATATCCCATATGTGGAGGACACATAACTCTCTCTCTCTCTCTCTCTCTCTCTCTCTCTCTCTCTCTCTCTCTCTCTCTCTCTCCTAGTCACCATAACACAAGGCAATACTCCATCTTATTACTTATAAGAATAATAATAATAATAATAATAAACTGTTTATTGAAAAAGTTCTGCAGCCCAACGGCTGAAAATATACATTGGACATAAATGACTTATTACATACATTGGTGGTTTAACAAAAGCCTTCACTGGAGAAAGATGAAGGAACATACAGTGAACACACAGATTAATGTTTACACACGTAGATCATGTGAGCTGAGGTGTTGAACAGCAGACACGTAGTGTAGTAACTCCCTCACAGATGGTGTTATGAGGGGCATCACGTGGAGTAGTAGTTCCCTCACAGGTGGTGTTATGAGGGGCTTGACGTGGTGTAGTAATTCCCTCACAGATGGTATATGAGGAGCCTGATGTGGTGTAGTAATTCTCTGCTGATGCAAGTGGTGAGGGGCCTGATGTGGTGGTAATTCCTCACAGATGGTGTTATGAGGGGCCTATGTGTGTAGTAATTCTCACAGATGGTGTTATGAGGGGCATCATGGAGTAGTACCCCTGGCCAGGGAAAAGAGGGGCTTGATGTGGTAGTAATTCTCACAGATGGTATATGAGGAGCCTGATGTAGCAATTCCTCACAGATGGTGTTATGAGGGCCTTGCATGTGGTAGGTAGTAATTCTCACAGATGAAAGCAGTGAGGGCCTGATGGTGTGTAATTCTCACAGATGGTGTGAGGCATGGAGTAGTAGTTCCCTCACAGATGGTGTATGAGGGGCCTGATGTGGTGTAATAATTCCCTCACAGATGGTGTTATGAGGGGCCTGATGTGGTGTAATAATTCCCTCACAGATGGTGTAAGAGGGGCCTGATGTGGTGTAATAATTCCCTCACAGATGGTGTTATGAGGGGCCTGATGTGGTGTAATAATTCCCTCACAGATGGTGTTATGAGGGGCCTGATGTGGTGTAATAATTCCCACAGATGGTGTTATGAGGGGCCTGATGTGGTGTAGTAATTCCCTCACAGATGGTGTTATGAGGGGCCTGATGTGGTGTAGTACTTCCCTCACAGATGGTGTTATGAGGGGCATCACATGGCGAAGTAATTCCCTCACGGATGGTGTTATGAGGGGCATCACGTGGTGTAGTAATTCCCTCGCAGGTGTTATGAGGAACTTCACATGTGTGTGTGTGTGTGTGTGTGTGTGTGTGTGTGTGTGTGTGTGTGTGTGTGTGTGTGTGTGTGTGTGTGTGTGTGTTATCTTTTCTACCTTGGTAACGCTCAAATATTTTTCATTTTTTATTTAACCTTGGTAATGTGTGACCCGATGCGCAGATGACAGTAACACTCATATGAAACGCAAGCCCTTCTCGGACAATCAGTAACGAGATTCTCTCAGAAAAGAAAATATTTTAATACCCTCTGATAGGTGAGCAAATGGCCCATATCCGTCAATTTACAGGTCACACAAGGAGAGTAAGACCCATTGAAAAAAGAGCATGTATCACCGGTGAGAGACTGCTGTGGACTACCACCGCTCTCCGACAAAATCTGCAGCAATAATAACCAAAGCCTTTAGGAGACAGGTTCTCGATAGGAACGACCCCTTTAACCTTCTACTCATCGGCAATGGAGGTGAATTTGTATCACATTAATAAGTCTAATATTCCTGCTCGTCATCCAACCAGCAAGGGAATAGCCGAGGGGCCTAATAAGAAGTCTTAATCATCTTCGCGCCGTTATGTAGTTTATTAACATGAACTGGGATGAGTGTATGTCTGATGTACTGTACAGAGTTCCTTTAATTGTTCATATCGTTAGTCCATAGGTGACACCCCTCACTTTGTTCTCTACTATTTTCTTTTGATGCTGATGTGGGGAGACTACCTACTTTTGGTGAGCATTTCATATGCGAGAAATACAAACAGTCTAAACTGAATCACCAAAGACTAACTGCTGAATTAGAGAAATTGACTGACGCTTTCACCGCCGAATGTAATAACAGTACTCGACCAATTAGTTACTTAGTCGGTCGCTTAGTTTATTTATAGGCCCGTATAGGGTTGTTGAGAATGTGTCAGGTCACAGGTACCAGGTGAAGCACATATACACGGGAGAAATACGACACGAACACGGGGACACTCCTCAAACACCAAGGAGCAGCAACAACCCAGACGGATGACGCCACTCAACCTTGACATGTATACTTTTTCTGTACACTCCTCAACTGTTGTTCCTCCTTACTGATATAATCTACGTAACAGAGAAGCATATGCCCTCTACTAATGTCCACTTACAGGACCATAATGTTTGTCCTCCTTTTCTACTTGATTCCTGGACTAGTGGCCCATGAGCCCTCACGGACAGGTTGTTTAATAACTCTCCTACAAAATGTGTCCTTGATCCGGCAATTGTTCGTCATAAGGTCTAGAATGTGAACCATCGTCCGATAAAGTGTCCACTTTATCTCCGTTGTCTCGTGACCTATTTCCTCTTACAGAAAAGATTAATGTCTCTACTGTGGAATACACTACAGTACTTTACTTTCTCACTGAACTTGGGACCTGGAGCGTACCACTCAGACGTCGTCGTGACACCGTACAGGTCCCGAGGCAGAGGAGTATAGCCCTCGTGACTCACTGCAGCACCGTCGTGTTCTTCAGTTAGTGTGGTGGATCTGCCACACTAACAACATAAGCAACTGTTACACCCATTGATGTTTATATTAACTCGTTGTTAACTAAAACAAAACCTTTACACTACATTGAGTCAACTTCGCTATATTTGAGTAGTACATATCTCAACTCATGTTTAATAAGGTCACCTTGTATATTTAAGCCTCTCTCTGTACATTTAATCCCCTTGCCTCTGAAGTTGTCTTGAATAAAGACGAAAGCTAAGGTGTTCCGTTGTTTCCCTTTTCCCCGTGTGATTTTATCAATATATATATATATATATATATATATATATATATATATATATATATATATATATGTTCCTGCGTTAGGTAATTCACATCTTCAGCGATGAATACAGTCTGTACTCACCCTGAAGATGTGAATTACACGAAACGCTTTGGGAACTTGTGTTTTCTTTTTTCCGTCACAGCATATACTGTACCTAGATCATGCACCTACAGTGATTTACTTGCATATACAGTATATATATATATATATATATATATATATATATATATATATATATATATATATATATATATATATATATATATATATATATATATATATATATATATATATATATATATATATATATATATATATATATATATATTTTTTTTTTTTTTTTTTTTCACTCTAGTGAATTTATATCCATTCTATAATAAGGGCACCAGAATTGAACCGCATAATCGAGGTGCGGCTTGACTAGTGCAAGATATAGTTGCAATAAGACCTCTGCACTCTTATTACTTACACTTCTAGATATAAAACCCAATACCCTGTTTGCCTTATTCCGAACTTTAACGCACTGTTTTCTAGGCCGTAGGTCCGGGCTTACAAGTACCCCTAGGTCTCTTTCATGGGTCGACTTCTCTAGGTTGATGTTGTATTTGTTCTTCCAATATTAAGTACGCTGCACTTGCTGGTGTTGAATTTTATTTGCCATTTTTCAGGCCACCCCTGCAGTTTATTTAGATCCTCCTATAGTGCATTTGCATCCTGCCCTGAATTAATCTGCCGCCCTATTTTGGTGTCATCCGTAAACTGATCCTAGTATCTAGATAGTTTATGTAGATTATGAACAAGAGTGGGCCTAGTACTGACCCCTGGGGAACCCCACTGGTTACACAGCCCCACTCAGATTTAACACCATCTACGCTGACCCTCTGCGTTCTATCGGTGAGCCATGATTTTATCCAATTTAAAACTTTCCCCTCGATACCATGAGCCTTAACTTTTCTCAGAAGCCTCTGATGCGGTACTCTGTCAAATGCTTTGCTAAAGTCTAAGTAAATAACATCGTAATTTTCTTCATTATCTACTACCTCGAAGACTTTCCTAAAAAACGTCAGTAGATTTGTTAGACAAGATTTTCCCTTTGTAAACCCATGTTGAGAGTCGTAAATTAATTTGCTTTTCTCTAAATGCGATCGGATGCTATCTGCCATAATTGATTCAAGAAATTTTCCCACTACTGACGTCAAACTAATCGGCCGGTAATTTGACGCTGATGCTCTGTCTCCCTTTTTGAGTATGGATACTACATTTGCCTGTTTCCACAAGTGTGGCACAACTCCCGTGTCTAATGATTTTGTAAAAATTTACGAGGGGTCCGCTAATCTGTTCCCTACACTCTTTCAAGACTCGAGGGAAAATTTCATCCGGCCCTGGGGATTTTGTCTTTACTTTATTTATCCTCTTTTCTGATAGTGATGTTCTTTAATTTCTCTTCTTCCTTTCCCCTAAATATAAGTTCCACCTCTGGCATTTCTTCGCGAATTTCTTCTGTGAAAACTGATAAGAAGTAGCTGTTCAATGCTTTGCTTATTTCCTCACTGTCATCGATCACTTCCCCCCTCCCTGACTTTAAAGGCCCAACTTTGTCCTTGACCTTTGTTCTATATACCTGGAAAAATCCCTTGGGATTCTCCTTGGATTCTCTTGCTATTCTGATTTCATAGTCCCTCTTTGCCTTCCTTACATTTTTCTTTACATTCCTAGATAGTTCATTATACCTATTTCTGAGCTGCTGCTCCCCTCCCTTTAATTTCTTATAAATTCCTTTCTTTATTCCTATGTCATGTTTAAGTTTCCTGGTCATCCACCTTGGCTCATTCTTATTTGACCTAATTTTTCTATATGGTATATTTTGTTCTTGTGCTTTATGTAGTATACTAGTGAATATATTATAGTCATGATCAATTGTTGTGTCACCTGTGACCTCACCCGTTCCTACTGGGGACTGACCTGACTGTTCCCAAGAGACCTCACCTAGGTACCTTCTTAACCCCAATCGAAAGTTTGGGACTCTGACCATATTGTCATTGTTTTTCGTTTCCCAATTTAGGGTGAACCTGATTTCTCTGTGATCAATGTTACCTAGTTCTTCCCCTACTGTGATATCTCTGATAATATTTTCTTTATTTTTTAATACTAGGTCTAATATATTGTCACCTCTAGTAGGTTCTGTAATTAGTTGTTTCAAAAAATTGTCCTCTACTGCGTCTAGGAAGTCTTCAGATACATGGTCACCTACAATGTTGTCCCAGTCAATATTTCTGAAGTTGAAATCCCCCATAATGCACAGGTTGTTATATTTTGCTTCCCAACACATTTCCTGCTATATGGGCTGAGCTGCTTCTTTCCCAAGACTTGGGGGCCTGTAAATCACTTCCATAATTACTTTTTCTCTTCCTTCCGTGATTTCTACTCTTCATTGAATTATTAATACAACATTTTAATGTATCCTTGACGAAGAGTGCGACCCCTCCCCCCTTCCTACCTTCCCTGTCCTTGTGAAAAAGGTTGTACCCTTCTATGTGGTACTCTGATAAAAATAAATTTTGCATGCCATATAGAAAACTCAAATCAGACAACAATGACCCTAAATGGATAAATAATTATTTAAAGATTATTATTGAAAAAAGGAAGGCTATAGGCAGGAGAATAAATCGTGGTGAAGTTTACTTCCGAGATTATTATAAGGTATTGGCCGGTAGGGTTAAGACCGAGATAAGAAAAGCGAAGAGGAATATTGAACTGAAGGAAGCAAGGGAGGCGAAGTCAAACCCCAAGGGATTCTATCAAATGTATCAAACTAAAACACGAGAAAAGGTTGGAGCAATACAGTCAGATACCGGCGAGCTAACTGATAACGACGGAGAAATGAGCAATAATTTGAATAAATATTTTCAACAGCTTTTACCACCGAAAATCTAAACATGATACCCGAGGCGCAGACTCTATACAGAGATAGTGAAGAAAATAAATTAAGCAAGATAGTAGTGACTAGTAACGATGTTAGTAAGCAAATATACAAACTAAACACAAGAACACAAGAATGGAGGAAACTGCAGCAGGCCTATTGGCCCATACTGGGCAGTCCCGTTTACACCCAACCCCTATTGCTTGAAGCTATCCATCGTATTCGAGTTAATGATGATATTTGGTAACTTGCTCCACTCATCCACTACTCTATTTCCAAACCAATGTTTACCTATTTCGCGCCTAAATCAAAATTTGTCTAATTCAAAACCATTGTTACGAGTTCGCTCCTAGTTGGATAGTTTGCGTACCTTTGTAATGTCCCCTTTGTTCAGCCCTGACTTCCATTTATACACCTCGATCGTCTCTCACTCTACGTCTCTCGAGGGAGTGCAAATTAAGATGCTTTAACCTGTCTCTGTACTCAAGGTTCCTAATGCCCAGGATTAGTCTTGTCATTTTCCTCTGAATTGTTTCCAAGGATTCTATATCCATTCTGTAATACGGTGACCAGAATTGAACTGCGTAATCCAGGTGTGGTCTCACAAGCGCAAGATATATTTTTAAGATGACCTCGCTAGTCTTGTTACTAACACTCCTTTGTATGAACCCAAGTACTTAATTAGCCTTGTTTCGAGCAAATACACATTGTTTATTTGGCTTAAGATTCCTTCTTATCATTACTCCTAAATCTTTCTCGCAGTCGGATTTCTCAATAACATGGTTGTTCATCTGGTATCTGGTTTCTCTGTTTACATCTCCTAGACTAAGTACTTTACATTTGTCCACATTGAATTTCATCTGCCATTTCTCAGACCATTCGAAAAATTTGTTTAGATCTTCCTGTAGTTTTGCGGAGTCCTCGTCAGATTTAATTACACGCCCTATTTTAGTATCATCAGCAAATTTACTTATGTTGCTGCCTACGCCGATATCTATGTCGTTTATGTATATAATAAATAATAATGGTCCAAGTACTGTTTCCTGTCCTGTAACCACGCCCTAATCCATTTTAAGATATCTCCTTTAATGCCAAGAGCCTCCACTTTTCTCATTAGTCTTTCGTGGGGGACTCTCTCGAAGGCTTTGCTAAATAAGTGACCAGGTCCCGATAAGATATTTGCCAGAGTATTAAAGGAATGTAAGGAAGAGCTTAGTATGCCTTTAGCAAGGTTGTTTAACATGTCCTTAAAAACGGGTGTATTACCAGAATCCTGGAGGATAGTGAATGTAATACCGATTTTCAAGAAGGAAGATAGATCACACTATCCTCTAACTACCGTCCAAACAGTGTAACATCAATTGTAGGCAAATTACTAGAAGCAATCATTTCAAACTCTATTCAAAATCACCTGGAGAAGCACAAGTTGATCAATAATTCCCATCAAGGCTTCAATTAGCGGGCGTTCATGTCTAACTAATCTATTAACATTCTTTTCAGCTGTTTTCGAATCAGTGGACGAGGGGCACGACTATGATGTGGTATATCTTGACTTTAGGAAAGCCTTCGACAGAGTCTACCACGAAAGACTAATAAGAAAACTGGAGGCTCATGAAATTGGAGGACAGACAACAGCGAGTGAGCATTAACGGCAGTAAATCCGACTGGAGTAACGTCACAAGTGGAGTACCCCAAGGCTCAGTATTTGGACCATTATTATTTATTATATACATAAACGACCTGCATATCGGCGTAGACAGCAACATAAGTAAATTTGCTAATGACACTAAAATAGGGCGTGTAATTAAATCTGACGAGGACTCCGCAAAACTACAGGAAGATCTAAAAAAAAAATTCGAATGGTCTGAAAAATGGCAGATGAAATTCAATGTGGACAAATGCAAAGTACTTAGTCTAGGAGATGTAAACAGGGAAACCAGATACCAAATGAACAACGATGTTATAGAGAAATCCGAATGTGAGAAAGATTTAGGAGTAATGATGAGTAGAAATCTTAAGCCAAATAAACAATGTGTATTTGCTCGAAACAAGGCTAATAAAGTACTTGGGTTCATAGAAAGGAGTGTTAGTTACAAGACTAGCAAGGTCATTCTGAAACTGAAACTATATCTTGCACTTGTGAGACCTCACTTGGTTTACGCAGTTCAATTCTGGTCACCGTATTACAGAATGGGTATAGAATCCTTAGAAACAATTCCGAGGAGAATGACAAGACTAATCCTGGGCATTAGGAACCTTGAGTACAGAGAAAGGTTAAAGCGTTTTAATTTGCACTTCCTCGAGAGACGTAGAGTGAGGGGCGATATGATAGAGGTGTATAAATGGTAGTCAGGGCTAAACAAAAGGGACATAACAAAGGTACTCATATTATACAACCAGGAGCGAACTCGTAACAGTGGTTTTAAATTAGATGAATTTAGATTTATGAGCGAAATAGGTAAACATGGGTTTGGAAATAGAGCAGAGAATGAATGGAACAAGTTACCAAACATCATTATTGACTGTATGAGCAATAGGGGTTGAGTGTAAATAGAACTGCTCCAGTATGGGCCCATAGGCCCGCTGCAGTTTCCTCCTGTTGTATCAAATAGCTTCTGTTGCGTCGTATGGCCTTGTTCTATATCATGTTAGGTATTTCTTGCTCCTGTTGGTCTCTGATATAATATCATAACTTAGGCCTACCATACCTCCCTGGCCACTTAACTCACTCTTACCTGGCCATCTCCCTCACACTCCTACCTGGCCCATATGCATCACACAGACCATCTACACTGATGGATCTCTAAACACCGCCTGTGGGAGGGCTGGAAGTGCTATTGTTGTGACTCAACCTGACGGTAATATAATTGAGAAAGGAGTTAGAATTAACAACTGGGCATCAACTCTACAAACTGAATTAGTTGCCATACTCACAGCTATTAAATTCATTGAAACCACTGTTACTGACAGTCTCATCATCACTGACTCTCTATCCTCACTACTTGCCCTTGGTACCCTCGACTCAGGTTGTCACGATCTTGTCTCTGAAGCCAGACACAAATATGCGTGCCTTGTTGACCGGGGTGTCAGGGTCAAACTGTTGTGGATCCCCTCTCACATAGGCCTCATAAAACATGACAGAGTTGATGCCCTCGCCAAACTCGCGTCTAACAAAGACACCGTTGAATACAATTTGGGTCTGTCAAAAAGAACCCTTAAAACTGTAATTAGGAAAGAACTTATTGATGAGTTTGACGCAAGTAGACAAGTGCAAACAGGCACTAGTCGATCCATAGTTTACCATGATGAGATGTATCAAGTGAAACATGTATATGGAGCAAGTAACAAGATCACTAGATTACAAGATGTTGTAACCGCTAGATTAAGGTTAGGATATAAGTACCTCTGGCAGTATGTTCCTCAAGCAGATGTAAACAAAACTAAATGTAAAGTGTGTGGCCATACATATGGCCACACACTTGAACACTACGTCCTCGACTGTGTGAAGATAGAACCTTTTAGGGACAGGTCCAAGCACACTGTGTGTGAAATGGCACAACACTTCATCTCTAATGGCAAGATAGCCGACATATTAAGATTGTATCCACTTTTTTGCACTCAGTAACTATATCAGTTCTCATGTACAGAACCAAATACGCAATGTGCTTGAATACCTCCCACGTAAATGTGAATAACAAAGTGTGAGGCCAGACATACTGCCTCACACGCCTGTTCTCACGCATTTGTGAATAAGTTACCCTTTATGTATAGAACTAAACAAATAATGTAAATGAAATACTGTGTAACTTTCGGTGCCATAATATCCTGACAACCGGGGTTAATTATTATGACCCTTTGTAAACCCTACTCTGTAATCCTTTTGCGCTACCGCTCACAGGATGAGTGTGGGGTGCACAATAAAGTAGCCGCTGCAAGCGGCAAAATCAAAAATCAATGGCCCATATGCTCATACTTCTCCCTGCCCATCTCGATCCACACTAGGATAAAAAACGTAAGCACCAACTTACAGGTACATCCTAGCGTAATAAGATAAAATAATATTACCCGCCACCAAATTGTTTAATTTTATTTCTTTGTGTTCACCACTACTTTGGTGTAGGGTGGGCGACCTGTATCACGGTGCCTGGTGGGTGTGTCCTGCCTCGGGAGGTGGATATCTTTTCCCTTGGGGAGTGGCTGTCTCTTCTCTTGGGAGGAGGAATCCACTCTCCTGTTAGGTGGCCGCCTCTACCCTTGGGAGGACTCCACCCTCGGGGGAGTGGGTATCTTTACCTTTAGGGAGGAGGACTCCACCCTCGAGGGAGTGGGTATCTTTACCTTTAGGGAGGAGGACTCCACCCTCGGGGGAGTGGGTATCTTTACCTTTAGGGAGGAGGACTCCACCCTCGGGGGAGTGGGTATCTTTACCTTTAGGGAGGAGGACTCCACCCTCGGGGGAGTGGGTATCTTTATCCTTAGGGAGGAGGAGTCCACCCTCGGGGGAGTGGGTATCTTTATCCTTAGGGAGGAGGAGTCCACCCTCGGGAGGGTGGGTGTTTCTACCTTTCGGGAGGAGGACTCCACCCTCGGGGGAGAGGGTATGTTTATCTTTAGGGAGGAGGAGTTCACCCTAGGGGGAGGGAGTGTGTTTATCTGTCGGAAGGGGACATGCACCGGCGGGAGAATGGGTATTATTACCTCGGGTTCATACCTAACAAAACGTAGTTCAGTTTCGAGGGTGAGTTCTTCATTTTATTGTTCATACTCAAATATCCCAGTGGTAATTTCGTGGAGGAATTTTCCGATTGGTATACGCACCTTATACAAAGTTAAGTCTTCACTCTTCCACTTGAGGGAGACCCAGTTGTTTGGGTTTATCTTACTAAATAGAGGGATGTGATTTTTACCAGTCATGGTGTATCTACCTTTAACCCATGCTACACCAGCCGGCAGCCAGTCTTCCTCTCTTATGATGCAGTGCACGAGTTTTATATGCTTGTGATACAGCCCAAACCACTTATGTTTATAAATCTCAATAAATAGCTCTTTTGGCCGCCTGATATTTACAGGCAGACAAATATATCCCGAACTCACTTCTAGACCACATTGAGACATGGTATGTGCTAAGTCAAAGTAAAACACATTGGTTTCTAAACGCTGGCCACAAACTGTTACAAAGAATGTACACGAAATATCCCGTAAGCTAGGAACTTGGTGACACAAATAACTATATTGATAGTGATGCAATCAACAGGTAGAATTATAATGTAGTAGTGAATATAGTTTACTAGTGTTGTAGTGGACATGTAGTACTAGTGTTGTAGTAGTGAACATGTAGTACTAGTGTTGTAGTGAACATGTAGTACTAGTGTTGTAGTGAACATGTAGTACTAGTGTTGTAGTGAACATGTAGTACTAGTGTTGTAGTGAACATGTAGTACTAGTGTTGTAGTGAACATGTAGTACTAGTGAACATGTAGTACTAGTGAACATGTAGTACTAGTGTTGTAGTGACGTGTAGTACTAGTGTTGTAGTGTAGTACATGTAGTACTAGTGTTGTAGTGGACATGTAGTACTAGTGTTGTTGTGAACATGTAGTTCTAGTGTTGTTGTGAACATGTAGTTCTAGTGTTGTAATGGACATATAGAACTAGTGTTGTAGTGGACATGTAGTACTAGTGTAGTAGTGAACATGTAGTACTAGTGTTGTAGTGAACATGTAGTACTAGTGTTGTTGTGAACATGTAGTTCTAGTGTTGTAATGGACATATAGAACTAGTGTTGTAGTGAACATGTAGTACTAGTGTTGTAGTGAACATGTAGTACTTGTGTTGTAGTGGACATGTAGTACTAGTGTTGTAGTGAACATGTAGTGCTAGTGTTGTAGTGAACATGTAGAAAAAGTGTTGTAGTGAACATGTAGTACTAGTGTTGTTGTGAACATGTAGTTCTAGTGTTGTAATGGACATATAGAACTAGTGTTGTAGTGAACATGTAGTACTAGTGTTGTAGTGAACATGTAGTACTTGTGTTGTAGTGGACATGTAGTACTAGTGTTGTAGTGAACATGTAGTGCTAGTGTTGTAGTGAACATGTAGTTCTTGTGTTGTAGTAGACATATAGAAAACTAGTTTTGTAGTGGACTTGTAGTGCTAGTGTTGTAGTGGACATGTAGTACTTGTGTTGTAGTGAACATGTAGTACTGTATTTTACAAGTGGTACTGCACTGGGGTTATATTTAACAAGTAGTACTGTACTAGTGCTGTATTTTACAGGTAGTACTGTACTCGTGCTGTATTTTACAGGTGTTACACCGTCTCTTAATTTACTTAAATATCCAGGCTCTAGGCGTAACCAAACAAAAAAAGTGAAGTAAATTAAAAGGGAATAAAAATAAATAAAGTAAACCTTTAAGAATTTAATTGATTAAATATTAACACAATAAAGAGCCTCGTAGGCTGTCACAACAAATTGATTCACCATCGAAACTTTTAAGACACAAGTGATACCAAACATCGAAACATCAAAAGAATAAAAATAAAGCATTGGATTACGTTAACACTGCATAAACATATAAAACTAACACTGAAATTAACTAACGTGAAACAACACTGAATTACTTAAATGTAACTAAGCAAATACTGATGGACACAAACAGAGACATAAATAGGTACTCACATAGATATACCACATTGGTGGCGACAGGAACAACACAAATAGATTAAGTATAAGTAACAGGTGACGAGTGTCACTCAAAGGATGTGGACTGTATGACAAGAGGACTGAACTAACTCCGTCAGTTGGTGGGTCCTATATATAAGGTCGGCAAGCGACCCGCCGGTGGGTCGTTTAACGATGCAGATGGTCGTTAGAGAACAAAGAATGCTGGTTACAATACAAAATGGGTTTGAACAAATAATAACAGTTGAAACCTTAACAGCACAGGGTTAAGGTGACTAGAATATGTAATAGTAAATACAACACATCATTACAGGAATAATATGGAACATGGAAGCATGTTATATAAAAAAAAATAGAAAAATACGACACGGTCGTAACACACGTAGTACTGTACTAGTGCTATATTTAACAGGTACTGTTGTACCAGTGCTATATTTAACAGGTAATGCTGTACTAGTGCTGTATTTAACAGGTAGTAGTGTACTAGTGCTATATTTAACAGGTACTGTTGTACCAGTGCTATATTTAACAGGTAATGCTGTACTAGTGCTGTATTTAACAGGTAGTAGTGTAAGAGTGCTGTATTTCACAGGTAGTACTGTACTAGTGCTGTATTTAACAGGTAATGCTGTACTAGTGCTGTATTTAACAGGTAGTACTGTACTAGTGCTGTATTTAACAGGTAGTACTGTACTAGTGCTATATTTAACAGGTAGTACTGTACAAGTACTGTATTTAACAAGTAGTGCTGTACTAGTGCTGTATTTAACAGATAGTACTGTACTAGTGTTGTATTTAACAGGTAGTACTGTACTAGTACTGTATTTAACAAGTAGTACTGTACTAGAGATGTATTTAACAAGTAGTACTATACAAGTGCTGTATTTAACAGGTAGTACTGTACTAGTGTTGTATTTAACAGGTAGTACTGTACTAGTACTGTATTTAACAACTAGTACTGTACTAGTGCTGTATTTAACAAGTAGTACTTTACTAGTCCTATATTTAACAGGTAGCACTGTACTAGTATTGTATTTAACAAGTAGTACTGTACTAGTGCTGTATTTATCAAGTAGTACTGTACTAGTACTGTATTTAACAAGTAGTACTGTACTAGAGATGTATTTAACAAGTAGTACTGTACTAGTGCTGTATTTAACAGGTAGTACTGTACTAGTGCTGTATTTAACAAGTAGTACTGTACTAGTGCTGTATTTAACAAGTAGTACTGTACTAGAGATGTATTTAACAAGTAGTACTGTACTAGTGCTGTATTTAACAGGTAGTACTGTACTAGAGATGTATTTAACAAGTAGTACTGTACTTGTGTTGTGTTTAACCAGTAGTACTGTACTAGTGCTGTATTTAACAGGCTAGTTCTGTACTAGTGATGTATTTAACAAGTAGTACTATACTAGTACTGTATTTAACAAGTAGGACTGTACTAGTGTTGTATTTAACAGGTAGTACTGTACTAGTGTTGTATTTAACAGGTAGTACTGTACTAGTGGTTTAGTCAGTAAATGGACCGTTAACTACAACAGTAGGTCTAAAATTTTATTCAGTACATAACTATCACTACATGTTTGTTACAGGAATTACATTAAAACGCTAGTTCTTCATGTTCACTGTAACACTACATGAACATCACTATTATACATAAACAGCTCCACACACAACGTAACGTCACCTTAGTCTAGCCTGACCTAACCCAATTTAATTTAACCTAGTCATTTATTTCATCAGGTCGAGAGGCTGGGTTCATGCGAGTGAGGGTAAAACATTGAGGTAATAATGTGTTTTCAATAATGATTTTATTATATAAATTATTTAGACGTGAATCAGTGATCTTATGTTCCTGTGTGATCGTGCACTTAGGTGGCGCGACAGGTGGAGAGTTGAACTAGCGCCGCGGCAACTCATTAAGAGTGGTTAGGTTAGGTTAGATTCGGTTTAGGGGTGAGCAAATTACTAACACTTTGTAATCGAGTAAAAGTAATAACTACTGATGCCTGAAAAATAATTAGAAGCATAAAGTATTAATTATTACTTTTAAATGTTTATTTTTACAAAAAAAAGCACAAATACGAAGACGTGGTAATCTAATAACACTGCCTGACTCCTATTACAGGTTGGTTAAATAACATGTTAAAGGTACGTGGATAAATAGGGAACATACTTACAGCTGTGTTACACAACACAACACAACACAACACAACAGATCACATCATAACCCAACACAACAGATCACATCACAACACAACACAACACAACACAACACAATACAACACAACACAACACAACACATCACAACACAACACAACACATCACAACAGATCACATCACAACCACATCACAACACAACACAACACATCACAACAGATCACAACACAACACAACACAACACAACACATCACAACAGATCACATCACAACCCAACACAACACATCACAACAGATCACAACACAACACAACACAACACAACACATCACAACAGGTCACAACACAACACAACACAACACAACACAATGCATCACAACAGATCACATCACAACCCAACACAACACATCACAACACAACACAACACATCACAACAGGTCACATCACAACACAACACAACACATCACAACAGATCACATCACAACACAACACAACACATCACAACAGGTCACATCACAACACAACACATCACAAACACAACACAACACATCACAACAGGTCACATCACAACACAACACAACACATCACAACAGATCACATCACAACACAACACAACACAACACAACACATCACAACAGATCACATCACAACCCAACACACACATCACAACACAACACAACACAACACAACACATCACAACACAACACATCACAACAGGTCACATCACAACACAACACAACACAACACAACACAACACAACACATCACAACACAACACATCACAACAGATCACACACAACACAACACAACACAACACATCACAACAGGTCACATCACAACACAACACAACACAACACAAACACAACAACACAACACACATCACAACAGGTCACATCACAACAGGTCACATCACAACACAACACAACACATCACAACAGATCACAACACAACACAACACATCACAGCAGGACACAACACACACACACAAACACAACACAACACATCACAACAGGTCACATCACAACACAACACAACACAACACATCACATCACAACACAACACAACACATCACATCACATCACAACACAAACACATCACAACACAACATAACATAACACAACACAACACAACACAACACAACAGGTCACATCACAACACAACACAACACATCACTACACATCACATCACAACACAACACAACACATCACAACACAACACAACACATCACAACACAACACAACACATCACAACAGATCACATCACAACACAACACAACACAACACAACACATCACAACAGATCACATCACAACCCAACACAACACATCACAACACAACACAACACATCACAACAGGTCACATCACAACACAACACAACACATCACAACAGATCACATCACAACACAACACAACACATCACAACAGATCACATCACAACCCAACACAACACATCACAACACAACACAACACAACACAACACATCACAACACAACACATCACAACAGGTCACAACACAACACAACACAACACAACACATCACATCACAACACAACACAACACCGTCTCATATACAGCGCCCCTCTCAACCACATAACTGTTGTCTTCTACTCCAGTTTTTCTTTGGTCCACCAAGGTATCCTTGAGTATACTGGGTATCAACCACAAGGGTTAAACTAACTTTACCTGAAATATCATTGGTGAAGGAAAAGACAATTTACTTTGTAGGCTATATTATATTACACAACTAACATCACCACCTATAATTTGCTGGAGTTTCATTTCACCAGCAACTGATGATCAAAGGACTTGTCATTAATACGTGAACGACGGGGTGTAAATATTAGTCTTGCACTAATAAACATTTACTTGAATGCAGCGCTTGAAGGCAAAGGCGTGTTTAGTTCAAGAAATATTGGCAAAAGTTGTGGCCACTCATTGATGCTCTGAACACAGCTGACTGACTCTTCTAAGAAGCGAATCATCTACCCCCACCTTCCTTCCAATAACATATACTCATATATATATAAATTATTATATATTTACATATATATATATATATATATATATATATATATATATATATAGAGAGAGAGAGAGAGAGAGAGAGAGAGAGAGAGAGAGAGAGAGAGAGAGAGAGAGCCCTATAATATAAGGGGTTTACTCTACACCTTAATGTAAAGACTTATGTAGAACAATAGTCTCCAGTTAAACTGTGCATTATTAACAGTTAACAAAAATTTTACAGGGAAGTTTGTCGACAGAGACTTGGTTACCGCTCGACAGCCTCTCAATCTGTGAACGTGATTGTCGTTTTCACAGAAATTCTTCAATTGTGTGTATTCTCTACTTACGGTTTTCATACAACAAAGAGGAATTACCTGCGTGTGTGTGTGTTTACATCAAATTATAGCCATGCATAAACCCTCACGAAATATCGACACTGATGGGTTATCCATTGACTATGACTTGCCTAAAAAAACACCAAGGAATTTATAGGTTTATTTCACTTTCTTTCCCGATTATTATCATATTATTATCATATTATTGTTATTATAATTATTATTATTATTATTATTATTATTATTATTATTATTATTATTATTATTATTATTATTATTATTATTATTATTATCGTTATTATTACTATTATTATTATTATTATTATTATTATTATTGTTGTTATGATTCTTATTATTATTATTATTATTATTATTGTTATTATTATTATTGTTGTTATTATTATTATTATTATTATTATTATTATTATTATTATTATTTTAACAATATCATTATATCATTATCATTATTACACACCACAACCACACACACACACCACACACACACCACACACCACACACCACAAAAACAATTAATATATACATATTATTATTATTATTATTATTATTATTATTATTATTTTTATTATTATTATTATTATTATTATTATTATTATTATTATTATTATTATTATTATTATTATTATTATCATTATTATTATTATTATTATTATTATTGCTAGTATTATCATCCTATTTTCCCATACAAAATGACTCATCTTAAAACAATGGTGCCTCTCACTCTTTTTCTCCTTTTCATCTATTTTTTTTTTCATCTGCCTAATTTATGAACAGGTGATGCGACTCCACCCTTTCAAATTGCACCAATCTTCTCGGCAAATTTTTGGGGAAATTTCTGAAAACCTGTGAAGGAGCGAGAAAATATATTGTTATTTTCACTCTTTTTTTCTCAATTTTCGATCACATTTTTCTACGTGTGTTTTTGTGGGTGTTTTTTTTATGATCATTGTTTGTGAATTTATGTTTGGTTGAGTAAAATCTATTATTGAATTTTGTGTTTTTCTGTGTACTGTTTATGCTTTGTTACGTGTTTGTTTGTTTGTTTGTTTTGATTGTTTTCTGTACTGTGTTTCTCTTCACTTTTATTGGTTTTATGAGAGATGACTCTTGTGTATTTCTATGTTTATACTTTTGTATACATGGTTTTGTCATCTATATTTCTGTGTTTATAAATATTCAATCGTTTATATTTTCCTGTACTATATATTTCCATTCCCATTTACTGACAAATTTACATTTATATACTTTACCCTTTGAAGCTTATATGTTCTAAGCATTTTAAGAAACATTTATTAATTGTTTAATATTTTATAACTTATATATATATATATATATATATATATATATATATATATATATATATATATATATATATATATATATATATATATATATATATATATATATAATTTTTTTTTCTGAAAATATCTCACTTTGGGACAGGAAAAGACCCACAACGGGACCTAGGGGACGAAAACATAAGAATAAAAAGAAATTAAAAATAAAGAGAAAAAGACAATCTACATCACAAAGATGTCGGAAAACCATCCTTTTAAAGTGAGACAGATTGTATGAGTATGGAAACACAGAAGAAGGCAGAACATTCCACTGTTTGGCTCTGTGAGGAAAAACGGATATATTATAACGGGTTATTCGCGTGTGACCAACATCCACAGAGAAACGGTGGACACCGCGGGCAAGACTTGTGTTACGAGCCCACGGCCTTGCCGGCGGTACACAGGATGCCAAATCCACCGAACATTGCCCCTTAAAGTACCTGTAAAAGAGAGAGAGTGAAGCAACAATGCGGCGAAGAGAAAGGGAAGAAAGATTGTCAACTTAAGGAGGAGAGTTAGTAAGACGAAATGCCTTTTATTCTGCCCTGTCTACCAGTTGGACAGAAGAAGAGCCACCCTAGATATGAGAGCAGTACTCCAAGTTAAGACGAATGAATCCCTTATATACTTGAAGAAAATGCTCAGGAGTGAAGTAGGTGTGGCATCTATAAAGCATTCCCATCTTTCGGGAGGCAGCTTTACCAATGTTGTGGATGTGTGGCTTCCATGACATATTAGAGGAAATGGTGAGGCCTAGCATATCTATTTTAGAATTTGGCGGAATGATTGCGTCCTGAAATGTGAATGGTGGGAGATTTTCTATTTTGGAAAGTGTAATTGGTAAATACTGTGTTTTATTACTATTGAATTTAACCAAGTTTGTATCTCCCCATACGGAGATTCTGCACATATCCGCATTGATTGATGAAATGATATCAGCTCTAGAAACAGATCTAGTCTGAGAATTAGGGGAAGGGGAAAATGTGAAGAAGAGTGAAGAGTAGAATTATCAATCTTAAGAATGGATAGAATTAGTCGTAGTTTGAAGTAAATCATTGATAAAAGAAGGAAGAGAGTAGGTGAAAGAACAGAACCCTGTGGGACACTGGTAGAGAAAGAGCGAGAGATCGTTCCCTCGACAACAACTGCCATGGATCGGTTCTCAAGGAAGCTAGAGACTAGAAAACAATGTGGGGGAGAGATATCATAAGAGGGAAGTTTAGAAAGCAAAGACTTGTGCCATTCCCTGCCAAATGCTTTGGAGATGCCGAGGGCCACGACGAAAGCTTCACCGTAATCCTTAAGAGAGGATGACCAATGATGGGTGCAGTAGGAAAGCAGATCACCAGTAGATGTCGCCTGGCGAAAGCCATACTGGTAATCCGACAAAAGAGAAAGGCGTTCAAGGTGACGGAGAAAATGAGAGTTTAAATTGTTTCGAAAATCATAGAGAGGGATGAAGTTAGGGCAATGGGGCGATAGTTAGAGGTATTAGCATGGTCACCCTTCTTCCGGATGGGCTGAACCAAGGCATGCTTCCAAGAAGAAGGAAAAGTTTGGGTTTTGAGGCAGAGACGAAAGAGGCGAGCAAGCACAGGGGCCAGGGCTTCAGCACACTCCCTCAGAACACGAGGGGGTACTCCGTCCGGTCCATGCGCCTTACTCACATCCAACCTGGATAACACACCAGTAACCCTACGAGTGTAGATTATAGGAAAGTGCATAGGTTCAGTCGGAGGAACAGGAGTAGGAGGGATAGAGTGGGAATCTTCTAAAGTGGAGTTAGAGGAGAATAAGGTGCCGAAGAGACTGGCTTTGTCAGGGGGAGAGTTGGCTATAGAGTTATCAGGTAGGAAGAGAGGAGGAAAAGAGGGAGTGCAGAAGTTATTACAGAAGTTTTTGGTTAAGGACCAGAGAAGAATTTACTAGAAGAAGAGTTGGTCAGGTCAGCGGTCTTTTTTTTTATATAAAATTCCGCTTGGCCCAACGAAGAATAGCCTTACAACGATTCCTGGAGGTAATAAAAGAGGAGTGGGAAATAGGAGAAGGGGATAGCTTCATAGCTTGATATGAGAACTGATAAAAAGTAGCTGTTCAATGCTTTGCTTATTTCCTCACTGTCATCGATCACTTCCCCCCTCCCTGACTTTAAAGGCCCAACTTTGTCCTTGACCTTTGTTCTATATACCAGGAAAAATCCCTTGGGATTCGCCTTGGATTCTCTTGCTATCCTGATTTCATAGTCCCTCTTTGCCTTCCTTACATTTTTCTTAACATTCCTAGATAGTTTATTATACCCATTTCTGAGCTGCTCCTCCCCTCCCTTTAATTTCTTATAAATTCCTTTCTTTATTCCTATGTCATGTTTAAGTTTTCTGGTCATCCACCTTGGCTCATTCTTATTTAACCAAATTTTTCTGTATGGTATATTTTGTTCTTGTGCTTTACGTAGTATACGAGTGAATATATTATAGTCATGATCAATTGTTGTGTCACCTGTGACCTCACCCGTTCCTACTGGGGACTGACCTGACTGTTCCCAAGCGACCTCACCTAGGTACCTTCTTAACCCCAATCGAAAGTTTGGGACTGACCATATTGTCATTGTTCTTCGTTTCCCAATTTAGGGTGAACCTGATTTCTCTTTGATCACCGTTCCCTAGTTCTTCCCCTATTGTGATATCTCTGATAATATTTTCTTTATTTGTTAATACAGACTCGGTTCCAATTTCACCCTTTATTGAATTATTAATACAACATTTTATTGTATCCCTGACGAAGAGTGCGACCCCTTCCCCTTCCTACCTTCCCTGTCCTCGTGAAAAAGGTTGATTTTTATTTTTTTATTTTGCCGCTTACAGCGGCTACTTTATTGTGCACCCCACACTCATCCTGTGAGCGGTAGCGCAAAAGGATTACAGAGTAGGGTTTACAACGGGTCATAATAATTAACCCCCGTTGTCAGGATATTATGGCACTGAAAGGGTAACTTATTCACAAATGCGTGAGTACAGGAGTGTGAGGCAGTGTGTCTGGCCTCACACTTTGTTATTCACATTTACGTGGGAGGTATTCAAGTACATTGCGTATTTGGTTCTGTACATGAGAATTGATATAGTTACTAAGTGCAAAAAAGTGGATACAATCTTGATATGTCGGCTATCTTGCCATTAGAGATGAAGTGTTGTGCCATTTCACACACAGTGTGCTTGGACCTGTCCCTAAAAGGTTCTATCTTCACACAGTCGAGGACGTAGTGTTCAAGTGTGTGGCCATATGTATGGCCACACACTTTACATTTAGTTTTGTTTACATCTGCTTGAAGAACATACTGCCAGAGGTACTTATATCCTAACCTTAATCTAGCGGTTACAACATCTTGTAATCTAGTGATCTTGCTCATATACATGTTCCTTGTTATCTCATCATAGTAACTGGATCGACTAGTGCCTGTTTGCACTTGTCTACTTACGTCAAACTCATCAATAAGTTCTTTCCTAATTACAGTTTTAAGGGTTCTTTGGCAGACCCAAATTGCTTATTCAACATGTTTGTTAGGCTTGAGTTTGGCAGGCATCAACTCTGTCATGTTTTATGAGGCCTATGTGAGGAGAGGGATCACAACAGTTTGACCCTGACACCCAGGTCAACAAGGCACGCATATTTGTGTCTGGCTTCAAGAGACAGAGCGTGACAACCTGAGTCAGTATTGTCAGGAGCAGAAGTGGTGAGGTCAGTGGCTCATCAGTCTGTAGAGTGTGTATGTGTTCAAGAGCTCTCAATTTGGCAGTGTGTTGGAGATAAATGCTTTGTATAATTAATTTTTAGGCGGATACGTCGGTATTGTGATATCGAAGGGAACTGTCCGCCAGGGTGGCAGGAAGCGCTGTTGTGTCTCAACTTTGCACAGGTGGTCTAGTCCAAACATCTTCATATGTGTAGCTGTAGTTTGGATCCATTTAGACTCAGTAGTCCCATGGTTCATACATTCTAGCAATTTTAAGGAAACAATGTTATCAGGATCACCACGCAGAAGCCTCAGGGCTATCATGAGGTTGACTTCAATTATTCTATCTTTAACACTGGGTATACCTAGTTCTTCCCTCATATTAAGTACTTTAGTGCTCATGGGACATCCTAGGATAATTCCGAGGGCTTTATTTTGCATTTTCTCGAGCTTGTCAACGCCTTTCCCGTCACGAATGACCAGGGCTGGTGCGTGGTAATCTATCAGAGATCTTATATAGCCTAGGTACATTGTTTTAACATTTCTAATATTAGCACCACAGTGCGGGCTGTACCCCGCTACACTTCTAAGAGGTCTCAGTCTGTCAGTACATTGGCGGGTTAGCTGTTGTATGGCAGGTAGGGTACAAGGGACGGAAACACCAAGATATTTAAAGGAAGAAACATAGTCAATAGTGTTGTTACCTATCTTGAACTTGGCGGGGCCGCGTTTGCGGTTACCAGCTTGTTTGTTGAACACCTTAGTTTTGTCAGTGGAGATAATAAGACCGAGGTGTTCACAGGCTGCGTATACATGGTTCAGGGTGGTTTGCATTTCACGATGAGTTTTAGTATGTATAAGAATATCATAAGCATAGCTGATTGAGATATTGCTGGGGTTGTCTGGTATTAAATTTAATAATGCATTCATAAGAACATTGAACAAAGTAGGTCTAAGTACTCCACCTTGAGGGGTACCAAGTTGCATATACCCCTCTATGTGGTACTCTGATAAAAAGTTCTTGCTCGCCAGGTTCATCCAAGTTTAGGTGATTGCTATGACGTCTACATTCTCGGTACATACAACCGCTCTCAGCAAGTCTATTTTATTTCTAACGCTCCTACTGTTTGTATAGTATACATTTAAACCTACCCTTCCCTGGTCCTGTTTTACCCCTTGTCCTGAGTAACCAATTTTACTGGGGACTTGGTCACAAGTTTTATGATTCCATATGGCAGCGATTAATATCATATTATATAGGTATTATATTATATTATATTGTATTATATTATATTACATTTTATTTATTTTTTGTGTCTAGTCTGATGATATTGTTGTGCCAATTCATAATTTGGTGTTATAATGTTTGTAAACTTGGTGTTTTGATTATTTTCTGTCTCCAGCAGCAGTTATTTTGGCAAATTTAGGCAGATTTTCTGATATATATTGATGTATTACTTATGTAAGAATATTTTAGAATGTTTTGCATCATTTTTGTTATGATTTACTTCTTATTGTAAGTCTCGATCAGAGTAGAACGTTCTAGAACGTCCCGGGCGTGTTTGGGTGGTGCTGGAGGTGTCTGGGGAGACGTATATAAACACCGGCGAGCGACATCGGAGACCAGCGGAAATAGCCCAAAGGCGAAGTGGCCAGTAATCCTCAAACAAACTAAACAGCGGAGTCAGTCGATCGTTTCTGTAAAGAATAAGCCGAGTAGGACAACTGAAGATAATTGTTGTGCAAGTATTGTGGAATTGTTGTGATTAATATAAAGTGAAAAGACTAAGGAATTGTACACTGGTAGTGTGCTGACTACAGTATATGTTCGAAGTGAGAAGTCCAGCTGTGAAGCCATTACCCTGTTAACAGTGTTGTGAAAAATCAGTGTTTACTACAGAAGGCTACAGTGCACCAGTGTGTTTCTGTGACCTAGTGGAAATCTACCTGCCCGTTTTTTGTCTGTACACTGATACCGATCGTCGGGAAATTACCGGAGACTGACGGTACAGCTAATGGTAATACGACAACACTTGAGATATCTCCTGCTACTGTACTATGACCCTGGCCGCTGGTGGAAGCTGGGTAAGCGGTGAAAGGAGTGTCCTAACAGTAATATTCTTAATGGTTTCATCAAAAAATCGGAAATAAGGTCATATTTTTTTATTATTTTACTCATTAATTATATGTTTTTCACACTAACAATGGTTCACGTCGGTTAAACAGTGAATTATCTACTGTACATTTTCAGGCGGAACTTAATTTCATCTTGTGTCGAGTTTTGCCTCATAACAGCATCACGTTTCTGAGCCAATAAATCCTGAAGTCGAATCAAAATAAAACTGGCGTAGGAGGAAGTACAGTATTTCAATCCATGTCAAGAGGTTCACCGTATATGAGAAATGACTCATCATTCTCCGTTTACAAATGAACCCAAACACGGGGGCTTTTTTTCTACGACTGTTGATTGGACCGTATTAGCGTGACGTCTACATGTCCAGCCAATCAGCGTCTGAGGGTTTTATTCATATACGTGACACAGCGGAACTTGAGAGACGCGATCAAGGTAGTGAGATGTTTTCGACGATTCCAGTACATCTATTAGTATTTTATTTTGATATTATAATCGTTATTATAATTTAAAAGAACTTGTAGAATAGATACGATTTTATTTACCCGTCCCATTTAGGTCGAAGCAGAGAATATACTGAGAAGAAACAAAGCGTAAACAACACAACTCGCTTGACTGGTTGCTGGGCGATGGACACACTGGGGATGTGAACGAGAGGCGGGCGTGGGTGAGGGGGGGGGGGTAATGTGTTTAGGTCAGCGACTTGTTAAGGGAAAGTCTGTCTGTCTACCTGTCTTGTCTGCCTCTCTTCCACATCTGGGGCCTCCACAGCTCTCTAAAAATGGATTAAACGATAAATGGCGCATCGGAGACCTATTCATTACGTGTCAGAATGAGTGGATGACGCGTCAGAATATTATAGCTGTATCAAGGACTTCCAACCCCGGGACATCTTGACACAGGATATTCGCTAAATCATGCAGTCATGTTTATTTTTTAGGAGGTGAGAGATGAAATTACATGATATAAACAAAAATAATAGCAATACAAATGAAAATGGTAAGTGACAAAGAAAGAGAGGATATAATAATAATAATAATAAACAGCACCAACTCTTGTCACCATGTCAGTACTTTATCGTGTTAGATCTTCAGGTATTTTGCTTCATTTGTTATTCTGATGAAAAGACAGACCGTCATTTTTGTTTTCTTAATAAAACATGTATGTTCCTGAAAACATTGTAAGACATTTTATTTGTTATTTACGTAAAGCGAGTAACTGTTACCTGGTAGAGGACGTATTTGTTGTTTTACCTCAGATTAATTGATGTTTTGACCTGTGTTGTGTTTGCCTTTTTTGCTTATTTGTCTTTCATTATCTTATCTTTATCGGTCATTTTTATTTTATATTTTCCTTGTTTTTGTTTTGTTTTTTTAAGTATTTTTATTCTTTGTTCTAAAATTTTCTCCTATTTTTTTCCTTTTCTTCCTTTCTCCTCATCTTCTTCTCCATTATCCTCCTACTCCTTCTCTAAGTACTCCTCTTCTTCTCCTCCTCTTCTACTCCCTTATCCTCCTACTCCTTCTCTTATTACTCCTCCTCTTCCCCTTCTCCTTTCCCCTGTTCTCTTACTCTGTCCACCTTTCCTATCTTTCCATCTTCACTATTATTCCTCTCCCCTCCTCCCCAATCCTTCACCCCATCCTCATCTGTCTCTCTCCCTCTTTCATCCTCCTCTCTACACTCTCTCCCTCTACTTCCTTATTCCCTCCCTCTCTCTCCCTCATCTCTCCATCTCCCTTTTAATTATTTTTGTACCCTCTTTCTCTCACCTTTACCTCCTCCCTCCCTTGTTCTGCCTCCTCTTACCTCTCTTTCCTCCTCTTACCTTCTCTCCCCTCTCCCTTCTTTCCTCCCTTCCCCTTCCACGGTTTTTCCTATTCTCTTCCTTTCGCCTCCCCTCCCCCCTCCTCCTCTCATCTCCCTCCACTTCCCGTACTACTTTCCCATCCACTTCATTTCTTCTCGCCCTTCCCTCCTTCCTACCTTTCTCTTCCTCCTATCTTCTCCTTCGCTCCATCCTTTTCTCCCATCTTCTCCTCTTTCCCTTCTTCCTTTCCTCACTATAGGAAAGGTCACGGCAGGCTTAGCTCCCGGGGATTAATTGTCAGTAATGGCTAGTGCTACTTGCGAACAGGGCTGTACCCTTCAGAGGGCCGAGTTAGAGAGGGCCAAGGAAGAAATCTTGAGGGTCAAGGCCGAATCTTGAGGGCCAAGGAAGAAAACTTGAGGGCCAAGGAAGATATCTTGAAATTAAAGGAAGTGATAGCGAGGATGAAGGAAGAAACGAGACAAGGAAAGCCCGTGTCTGACGAAAACTTAGGCGAATGGAAGGTTGTGAGGAGAGGGATGACCAAACTGGTGGTGAGAAAAGACACCAAGGATACAACAACAACAGCTAAGTGTACCAACTCTTTCAGTCCTTTGATAGACTAATTGGACGTTAGCATAGTCAGGGACAAGGCTGACAAGGAAGGTACGAAAACCTTAATTGTTGGCAATTCCCATGTACGGTACCTGGACAGAGCTTTTTGTGGTAAAAACAAAAATAGGATGAGGGTGTGTTTGCCAGGAGCTGGGGTGGAGGATATAGTTGGCAGGATGGACAATATCTTGTCTGGTAATGGGAACAAACCCATTATCTGCCTCAGTGCAGGAGGCAATGATATTGGCCGGTGTAGGAGCGAGGAACTTCTTGATAAGTTCAAGACAGCTATAGAACGTATTAGGTCTAAGGGAGGGATCCCTATCATATGTGGTGTCCTGCCTAGAAGGACAGTTGGCAATGAATGGTTGTCAAGGGCAGTTGGTGTCAACGGCCGTCTTGCCAGGTATTGCAAGTCAATATCAGTCCCATCCATTGACAACTGGGACAACTTCTACAGCAGAAGGGACCTTTATGCTAGGGATGGGGTGCATCTGTCTAGGGATGGGGTGACAACCCTGGCTGGTTCTCTCGAGACGGCAGTTCAAAAGATGTTGAAGTATTTAAACTGCTAGGAAAACATATGAGCACGGGGGTAGAGGAGGCTGCAGTGGGAGCGGGTAAACAAAGTGAAAGGTTACAGGGAAATAGTGCTAGGAATTATGACAAAACTAAATTAGGCAGTAAGTTAAAACCTAAACGCGACAAAGAGAGGACTCAGAACACGACTAACTTAAATGTCTACTACGCAAACAGTAAAAGTATGAGAAACAAAATGGATGAAATCAGGGCGTTGGTATGTACCGAAAAAATTGATATAATGGCATTCACCAAAGCATGGATAAACATAGACTCACGTGAGTTACCTGTCGAATACCAAATTGCAGGTTACAAATTATTCCATACCGATAGGCAGAATAAGAAAGGAGGCGGAGTAGCAATCTATGTCAGGGATAATCTGAAATGTGAAATAAATAAGGAAATAAAAACTGAGCGGAATACAGAAACAATTTGGATAGACTTAATCGACGGTAGGGAAAAATTAATCACGGGAGTAATATATAGACCTAGTAATCTTGATAGAGTTAATGAGCGACGTATTTGGGATGAAATGCGCAGGGCTTCCATACATAGCAAAGTCTGTATAGTAGGCGACTTTAACTTTATCCCAATAGATTGGATTGACCTTACGGGTAACTCAGAATCAGAGGATTTTCTAGAAACAATCCAGGACTGTTTCCTAAGTCAACATATAACCAAACCTACCCGGGGTAATAATATACTCGATTTAGTTCTGTCAAACAGAGAAAACCTCATTAGTAATGTCGAGGTAGGGAACGAACTTGCTAACAGCGATCACAAAGAAATTAGATTCCAGTTAGAATTTCAGAGCAGCCGCAAGGAAAATTCCACTGAAGTCCCAGATTTCAGAAGGGCAAACTTTGATAGTTAGGAGAGGCAATTCAGAGAAAGGATATCACACTTGGGGGTGAATTACATGACCTCACATGAGGTGACCTCACACAATGTACCCACAGAAGGCGACCTCACCTTACCCGGAGTCCTGACGGTTGAGAATGACCTGATAACGAAATCTGAGGTTGCCGAGTTCTACAACAATTTGAATAATGAGTTACTTAATGCACAAAGGCAGAACATACCATACAGAAAACTCGGATCAAACAACAATGATCCTAAATGGATAAATAATTATTTAAAGATTATTATTGGACAAAGGAAGGCTATAGGTAGGAGAATAAATCGTGGTGAAGTTAAGACCGCGATAAGAAAAGCGAAGAGGAATAATGAACTGAAGGTAGCAAGGGAGGCTAAGTTGAACCCCAAGGGATTCTATCAAATGTATCAAACTAAAACACGAGAAAAGATTGGACCAATACAGTCAGATACCGGAGAGCTAACTGATAACGACAGAGAACTGAGCAATAATCGGAATAAATATTTTCAAAAAGTTTTCACAACCGAAAATTTAAACATGATACTCGAGGCGCAGACTCTATACAGAGATAGTGAAGAAAATAAATTAAGCACGATAGTAGTGACTAGTAACGATGTTAGTAAGCAAATAGACAAACTAAAGTCTAGTAAGTCACCAGGTCCTGATGAGATATTTGCCAGAGTATTAAAGGAATATAAGGAAGAGCTTAGTATGCCCTTAACAAAGTTGTTTAACATGTCCTTAAAAACAGGTGTAGTACCAGAATCCTGGAGGATAGTGAATGTAATACCGATTTTCAAGAAGGAGATAGCTCACTATCCCCTAACTACCGGCTAGTCAGTTTAACATCAACTATAGTCAAATTGCTGAAAGCAATAATTTCAAACTCTATTCGAAATCACCTGGAGAAGCACAAGTTCATCAATGATTCCCAACATGGCTTCACAAGTGGGCCTTCATTTCTGACTAATCTATTAACATTATTTTCATCTGTTTTCGAATCAGTGGACGAGGGGCATAATTATGATGTGGTATATCTCGACTTTAGCAAAGCCTTCGACAGAGTCCTCCACGAAAGACTAATAAGAAAAGTGGAGGCTCATGGCATTAAAGGAGATATTCTAAAATGGATTGGGGCGTGGTTACAGGACAGGAAACAGCGAGTGAGCATTAACGGCACTAAACCCTATTGGAGCACCATCACTAGTGGAGTTCCCCAAGGCTCAGTACTTGGACCATTATTATTTATTATATACATAAACGACATAGATATCGGCGTAGACAGCAACATAAATAAATTTGCTGACTACACTAAAATAGGGCATGTGATTAAATCCGACGAGGACTCCGCAAAAATACAGGAAGATCTAAACAAATTTTTCGAATGGTCTGAAAAATGGCAGATGAAATTCAATGTGGACAAATGTAAAGTACTCAGTATAGGAGATGTAAACAGGGAACCAGATACCAGTTGAACAACGATGTTATTGAGAAATCCGACTGGGAGAAAGATTTAGGAGTAATGATAAGTAGGAATCATAAGCCAAGTAAACAATGTGTATTTGCTCGCAACAAGGCTAATAAAGTACTTGGGTTCATACAAAGGAGTGTTAGTTACAAGACTAGCGAAGTACTCCTAAAACTATATCTTGCGCTTGTGAGACCTCACTTGGTTTACACAGTTCAATTCTGGTCACCGTATTACAGAATACATATAGAATCCTTGGAAAGAATTCAGAGGAGAATGACAAGACTAATCCTGGGCATTAGGAACCTTGAGTACAGAGACAGGTTAAAACATCTTAATTTGCACTCCCTCGAAAGACGTAGAGTGAGGGGCGATATGATAGAGGTGTATATATGGAAGTCAGGGCTGAACAAAGGGGAAATTACAAATGTACCCAAATTATCCAACCAGGAGCAAACTCGTAACAAAGGTTTTAAATTAGACAAATTTAGATTTAGGCGCGAAATTGGTAAACATTGGTTTGGAAACAGAGTAGTGGATGAGTGGGACAAGTTACCAAATATCATCATTAACTCGAATTCGCTGGACAGCTTCAAACATAGGTTGGGTGGATATATGAGCAATAGGGATTGGGTGTAAATGGGACTGCCCAGTATGGACCAATAGGCCCGCTGCAGTTTCCTCCATTCTTATGTTCTTATCTAACCCTCTCTCTCTCTCCCCTTCTCCCTTCCTTTTCCTTCCTCTTCCGAACCTCCTTCTCCCCCACACACAGGTAGTCCGGCTCGGCTCCTGAGAACAATAACCCTAAAAAGGCCTTGGCAGTGGCCTGTGTTTCGAGAGTCTTTGGTGGGGGTTGCTGGGGGGTTAGGTGGGGAGAGGGTGGGCCAGGTTAGGTGAAAGGAGGGGGTGGGCCAGGTTGGAGTGGGGAGAGGAGGTGGGGAGAAGGAGTGGAGCCAGGATTAGGTGGGGGAGGGTGGGCCGGGTTAGGTGGAGAGGAGAAATTGGGCCAGGTTAGGTGGGGGAGGGTTGGGCCAGGTTGGGTGGAGAGAGGGGGTGGGCCAGGTTAGGTGGGGGAGAGGGGGTGGGCCGGGTTAGGTGGGGAGAGGAGGTGTTAAGTGGTGTGTGGGGGAGGTTGGGTTAGGTTAGGTTAGGTTAGGTTAGGTTGGGTTAAGTTGAATGAGGTTGGGAGAGGAGGGGATTGGGAAGGGGGTTTGGTACAGCACGGATGGGTAGAGAGAGAGGGGGGCAAAGAGAAACAGAGAGCGAGAGAGAGAGAGATGAAAATAATGGTGATAATAAACTATGATGATAAAGACAGCAATAAAGAGATGAACTAGAACAGGTGTATGAAGTAAGGGGAGAGAGTAATGGGAAGACTGGAGAGAGAGGGGGATAGGAGGAGGAAGAAGAATGGGAGGAGCAGGTGATGGGGAGGAGAAAGGCTGTACGTCAGGAAGGTAGGGAGATGAAAGAAGAGGGGGAGAAAGAGGTGCAAGAGATGGAAATGAAGAGAGAGAGAGAACTAGAAAGAGGAGAGAAAAAAGGGAGAAAAAGGAAGGACAGTAACTAAGAGAGAGAGAGAGAGAGAGAGGAACTAGAAAGAGGGAGAGAAAAAAGGGAGAAAAAGGAAGGACAGTAACTAGAGAGAGGGAGGGAGAGAGTAGAAGTAGGAAGAGGGATGGTGGATAGAGTGGGAAGCAGAGAAGGTAGGAGGGAGAAAGAAGAATGAGGGAGAGGGATGGAGGAAGTGGGAAGGGGGATGGAGGAAGTGGGAAGGGGGAGGGAGGAACAGTAGACCTCATTCATAGATCGAGTATGCAGACAAGTTGCCATATATGGGTTGGCCGTGCAGGTGCTGTTGCCTGGTCACTGCTCTCAATGGGCAGATGAGAAGCCGTTTACCTGGTAATGGGTTTTCGGAAGGGGGGTGTCAATAGGTAGTGAATAATCGTGTATGATTGATATTTCTATTTGTGTCGATAATAAGAATGGGATGTATGATGAAATGAAAGGATGATAATAGTAATAAAATAGTTAATTATATAGAATGATGGTAATGTATATAATACTACTACTACTAATACTACTACTACTACTACTACTACTACTACTAATAATAATAATAATAATAATAATAATAATAATAATAATAATAATAATAATAATAATAATAATAATAATAATAATAACAATAATAATAATAATACAGTAACCTAACCTAACCTAACCTAACCTAACATCTAACCATTTCTTTAATAAGATAAAGCGGGCAAAGAGTGAGGCAGACACACTTTAATGAGAGAGAGAGAGAGAGAGAGAGAGAGAGAGAGAGAGAGAGAGAGAGAACCAGTTATGTTAATGGCCTCGCCTCCAACACAAGGGGACAACACAGGTAAGCTTGTGCCCCAGGGCCCCTCGTTAACATCATTTGTGAGTGTCGTCTGAACTAACAAAATTGTAGATTTACGAGAGTTAATGTATCTATTAGGTCGTGTTTATCTTTAATTATATACCAGAAATGATATATGAAGATCACCTGAACATTAGCCCCTAGTTTATTATATATTGAATATATTGAAACAGTTTATTTAGCCAGAAAAACACAGATACAGAGTGAATAATAACAACAATATTAACATGGCTGAGCCAGTTGAGAACCTGAGCTCTCTTTGAGGCACCTGATATATACTATACATTGATGTCAAGGAAGTATTATGTAACATTTAGTATCATCTGGAATAGTACAATAGCATGGTGGTAATAAGAACATGTTACCACGGTTATCAATTCAATATTTATTTATTATATTTATTTTATTTATTTATTTTACATTTATATTATAAGTATATACATACTTTACAGAGGAGATGATATCTGTGTTGTATTAAGGTGGAACAAGATGACAGAAGCTGTCAGCATCATGTCTTGCCGGCAATGGTAACCTCTACCTATCTACTTAACAATTTATGATAGAATGGTTTTGGTGGTACAATAAAAGTAGGAATATAAAGTAGGTATTACCAAAATATTAATACTTAGACAATAGATATTTTTTAGAGATGATCTAAAAATTCTAAAGGAAGGATCACCAGGAGATTAGCCCCCAGCTTATTTGACCTTAAGATTAACCACCCTAACACTATCCCAACATAACCACCCTAACACTATCCCAACATAACCACCCTAACACTATCCCAACATAACCACCCTAACACTATCCCAACATAACCACCCTAACACTATCCCAACATAACCACCCTAACACTATCCCAACACAACCACCCTAACACTATCCCAACATAACCTAATATAACTTAAACAAACATAATTTAAGTTAGATCAGTCTAATCAAACATTATTCAAACTATCTTACCTAACCTAACCTAACCTAACCTAACCTAACCTAACCTAACCTAACCTAACCTAACCTAACCTGACCTACCTTAAGTTTAAGTATTTCCCTGGCTTATTCCTGAAATTCGTGTATGTATGTATGTACTGTATGTATGTATGTATGTATGTATGTATGTATGTATACAAATGTGTGTGTGTGTGTGTGTGTGTTCTCGTTACTGGGATAAGAAACTCGTACATTGCGTATTGAAATATAAAACAAATATAAAGTATATTTAGATGTTGTGTTTTATGAAGTGTTTATTGTTTATATATTTGTTTACTTTGTAAGTAATTGGGAGAAGATACAGGTGTAACAGTCAGAGAACACAATGAGTTATTGAATGGGGTGATGTGGTCGTCTGCGAGAAATATCCACAAATACAGAAAGAACATAAATGAACAATAATGTTACGCGAGTTATTGTCTGTTCTTCCTGTAGCCACCATATAGGATCCTGATGTGTGTGTGGTATAATGATAAACATAGTCGCCACCAACTACTGGGTCTGGTGACTGATTAATGGTGTGTCGTCTCTGGTGTTGTGACTTAATAGTCGCCACCAACTACTGGGTCTGGTGACTGATTAATGGTGTGTCGTCTCTGGTGTTGTGACTTAATAGTCGCCACCAACTACTGGGTCTGGTGACTGATTAATGGTGTGTCGTCTCTGGTGTTGTGACTTAATAGTCGCCACCAACTACTGGGTCTGGTGACTGGTTAATGGTGTGTTGTGATTCTAATAGCTGCCACAACTACCGGGTCTGGTGACTGATTAATGGTATGTCGTCTCTGGTGTTGTGACTAATAGTCGCCACCAACTACTGGGTCTGGGACTGGTTAATGGTATGTCGTCTCTGGTGTTGTGCCAGTCCAACTACTGGGTCTGGTGACTGATTAATGGTGTGTCGTCTCTGGTGTTGTGACTTAATAGTCGCCACCAACTACTGGGTCTGGTGACTGATTAATGGTATGTCGTCTCTGGTGTT
>NW_024735067.1:235000-240000 GCF_018991925.1 Homarus americanus
ACCAGCATCACCACCAACACCACCACCACTAACACCACCACCATCACCAGCATCACCACCACCACCAGTATCACCACCACCACCAGCATCACCACTACTACCACCACCACCACACCAGCATCACCACCACCACCAGTATCACCACCACCACCAGCATCACCACTACTACCACCACCATCACACCAGCATCACCACCAACACCACCACCACTAACACCACCTGCATCACCAGCATCACCACGAACACCCGCATCACCACCAACACCACCACGAACACCAGCATCACCAACATCACCAGCATCACTTACTCAACACTTTCTGTATTTGAACTGTTCTCGGTCAACTTTCTCTTCCTCGGCTTCGGTTCAGTTGGGCAGAAGAAGGAGGTGAAGATTCCAGCCAATGTTTTAGCAAAGGACCAGAGCGCCTTGTGGTAGTCAGCGTTGGACCAGGCGTAGGCGGGGAAGAAGAGAAGGAGGTGGACTCTATTGAAGTAATGCATGACATCTGTCACGATAAATGGTAAGTAATCTCGCTCTGGGTCCACAATGCGCACAACTGAGGGAAGATCGTCTGTAAGGAGAAGCGAGTGTTAGTTAGCCCCGCGTTGCTGTCGTCGACAGGAAGAAGACAATTTTACTCCTGTATCATCTAGCATGGAAACTTCTTTCCCCACGTCCACTTCTCACACACCAATAGAATAATGTGAATTATATTATTAATGTATTTAACATATAAGCAGTTTATCTGTTTTAAGATTTCCTTATATCTAGCGAAGTGTGCGGCGACCTTTAATACACACCTCGTCACATGTCCTGAAAGTTGTTAATTGAATGCCAGGCAGCGCACCTTAGTGCCGGCCACGCTGCCTCCTTGTGCATAATTTGTTCACTGTCAGACTCATACTCGTTTATCATAACCATTGGCTCAGTAAATATTTTATAATCACTATATTTGAGTGAAAAAAACCCTTGAGAACTTACATGTGGGAGAGAGAAGAAGGCGAGAGTGCTATAACTTTGAGAGCAGACTTTGCTGTCCTCCAGCGAACGAGTCGCTGTGTCTCGTCCATTGCGAGGGGACAAGCGCGGTTGTACTTGTGGAACTCGAGGGCGACGAGAACATACAAGACACAGGTGGCGAGGGCCCCCAGGGTGTAGGTGACGATGTAAGCAGCGAGGAAGGTGATGCTCAGATAATTGCCTCCTTTATGACATAGTGTTGGTAATTCCACACTGCATGGCAGCAATATCAGGAAGCAGGGGCGACCCAGCAGACGACACAGAGCAGGCGGCAGCGAACTTTCGTCAGAAGTCTGCTGTAGTCAAATGGCTTACAAATGGCTAGGTAGCGATCAAGGGCTAAGCAGACCAAATTCAAACAGGACACTGTGTGAAAATACCTCACGCTGACAGACAGCGCAAGGCAGGGCACAGTGGAACCTTGAGGAAACTTGGACACTATGAAGTACAGAGAAATGACGAAAGATATTAGACAGCACCCCAATGCTCCCAGAGAGACTATTGGTGAAGGTTGTCGAAGGTTTGCCTCTCAAACTCTCGTTTGTCTTGTTGATGAAGAGCGTGAGGACGCACTCACCTATGGTGAGGGAGCTGATTGTGAGGAAAACGAAGTTCTTGTTGATGGGCATGTTGCTGACGCAGTCACACCTGATCACGACTCACAGCGTAGTATAAGGTTCCATTTTGAAATTTGGAATGTAATAACAATCGTTTCCGTCAACTCAGACAGAAATAAACGGGAGATGTGCCTCAGATGTTATTATCAATCGTATTACTTTAATAAGATGGTCAAGTTAATAACAGTGCTGTCACTCGCTGCTCACTCTGTCACCGCCGCACTTACACTGCCACAGCGCCTCGTGTCTCCTGGGATCCCCTCCAGCCAGGACGTGCTTATATCGGCATGATATCACCGTAATAATTATATACACACACACACAGAGTATGTGTATGTATGTATGTATGTATGTATGTATGTATGTATGTATGTATGTATGTATGTATGTATGTATGTATGTATGTATGAGGGTTTAAATTGGATTGTTTGAGTGTTCCTAATGGCAAACTTTAAGGATATATTACCATTCTGTAAACCCTCATCTTACAAAAGGGTTTCTCAAGGTAAGAGAAGCACTATGAAAATAACTCAGCACTGATCTTGCTCACATCCAGTGACACACACCAAGACAGTCCTCACACACCGTGGCTGCTGTACAGCCGACACTATACTGTAGAGCTACACAACCCTGTATGACATGGTGCCAGATACTGCTCCTAATTTGCTTTATATATTAGTGAGGTGAAAAAGTTACTTTTGATTGACAATTCTGGCTGTTTACTTACAGGTGCTTCTTACGAGTGTGTCCCGCGGGTAAAACTGACCTGTAAGGATAATGTAAACACAGCCTACAGTGTCCGCGGCACCGCACTTCACCCCCATGATTGTCACAACCGTATAGTTAGGTACCGCGCACGGCTGGGTAGACTTGGAGTGCCTGAGACCGAACCAGAGACCCTTAGGGCAGGAGAATACTTATTATTTGTTGTCAACTAACCTAGAATACGGTATATATGTGTTTAAAGACTTCAGGTGATGAGCGCAGTAATGCATTCTATGATCATCGCTAGAGATATAGTGAGCAGCTTATTTACTATAGACTAAACGCTAAGACGCTGTTGAACTTCACTCATCCGGCGCTTAGTTCTCTATCCTATGTTATAATCATCATCATTACCATCATCATCATCATCATCATTATCATTATTATTATTATTATTATTATTATTACCTGGTGGTATTTTATCCACTCATTCACCTCTTTATTCATCATTAATGGGAAAATGTAACAGGTAAACTTTACAACACACAACAACAAAGGAATTATTTCAACGTTGTCTAAAATTCCTTCTTATCATTAACAGAGTTCTTATCTTATCTGCTCTCTCTCTCTCTCTCTCTCTCTCTCTCTCTCTCTCTCTCTCTCTCTCTCTCTTGTTGCTTCTCCTCTCTGGGTGTTGTTCAATATATTGTGACAGAGAGAGAGAGAGAAGAGAGTCTGAGAGGCAGACAAATAGACAGAGACAAAGAAACGGGCAGAAAGAGACAGAGAAAGACAGGCAAAGACAGAAAGACAGACAGAGAGAGGAAGAGACAGACAAAGACAGAAACAGGTAGAAAGTGACAAAAATAGACTTACAGAAAAGACAGAAAGACAAACAGAGTAAGACAGAGACAATGGCAGATAGACAGACAGATGCGTTAACGTATTTTATGTGTCTGTCTCTCTGTCTGTTTCTCCGTCTATTTTGCAGCAGCAGCAGGTAGACGTACAGTATATTCGGGAACTTGAGGACAGGATTAGCAGCAACGCCCCACTATACTATATCACAACCATCACCACTACTACCAACACTACCAACACTACCACCACTACCAACACTACCAACACTACCAACACTACCACCACTACTACCACTACCACCACTACTACCACTACTACTACCACCACTACTACCACTACTACCATCTCTACTACGAACACTACCAACACTACCACCACCACTACTACCACTACTACTACCACCACTACTACCACTACTACCCCATCTCTACTACGAACACTACCAACACCTACCAACACCAACACCACCAACACTACCACCACTCACTACCACTACCACCTCACCACCACCACTACTCACCACTACTACTACCACCACTACTCACCACTACTACCATCTCTAATCTGAACACTACCAACACTACCACCACTACTACTGTCACCACCTACTAGTACCACCACTCACCATCCCTACTCACCAACACCACCAACACTCACACCACACTATCACCACTACTACCACTACTACTGCCACCACCACTACTAGTGACCACTCCCACTACCACCACACTACTACCATCCCTATTACCAACACTACCAACACTACCACCACTACCAACACCACCAACACTACCACCACTACCACCACTACTACCACTACTACTACCACCACTACTACCATCCCTACTACCATCCCTACTACCAACACTACCACCACTACCACCACTACCACCACTACTACCACTACTACTACCACCACTACTAGTGCACCACAACTACCACCACTAGTACCCACCACTACCATCCCTACTACCAACACTACCAACACTACCACCACCATTACTACCACCCACCACTACCACCACCACCACTACCACCACTACCACCACTACTCACCACTACTACCATCCCTACTACCAACACTACCACCACTACTACCACTACTACTACCACCACTACTAGCACCACACAACTACCACCACTACTACCACTACTACCATCCCTACTACCAACACTACCAACACTACCACCACTACCACCACTACTACCACTACTACTTCACCACCACTACCACTACTACTACCATCCCTACTACCAACACTACCACCACCACTACCACCACTACTACCATTACTACCACCAATTACTAGTACCACAACTACCACCACTACTACCACTACTACCACTACTACCATCCCTACTACCAACACTACCACCACTACTACTACCACCACTACTAGTACCACCACTACCACCACTACTACCACTACTACAATCCCTACTACCAACACTACCAACACTACCACCACTACTACCATTACTACTACCAACACTACCAACACTACCACCACTACCACCACTACCACTACTACCATCCCTACTACCAACACTACCATCACTACTACCACTACTACCATCCCTACTACCAACACTACCAACACTACCACCACTACCACCACTACTACCACTACCACCATCCCTTCTACCAACACTACCACCACTACTACTACCACCACTACTAGTACCACCACTACCACCACTACTACCACTACTACCAACCCTACTACCAACACTACCACCACTACCACCACTACTACTACCACCCACTACTAGTACCATCACTCTTACACCACTAC
>NW_024735067.1:245000-272500 GCF_018991925.1 Homarus americanus
AGGTCCAGCCATATTAGTAGGTTTATGGTAATAACGTGTTTGATCTTAGTCTAGATGGTTGGAGCATATGACCCGAGGCTCACTCTATCACCTCTCTTACCTTCTTATTTATTGTTGATATTGTACGGGGGTTCTCTTTATCAGGCTCTCGTTTTGTTTCCAATTGTTAGTGATCTGATCTTGTGTAGTGTGTGTGTGTGTCTCCAGCTATGTATGTATGTATGTATGTATGTATGTATGTATGTATGTATGTATGTATGAATGTATGTTATGGGCAAGTTTCTTTACGTCATTTGCCTCTGTCTACCCAGCAGAAATTGGGAACCTGGATGTTAATCGATTTGAGGATCGTGTTCCGGGGTAATGGTTAGCCAGTGCAGTTGGTGAGGTGTTTGGTCTTCTCGGACTATTCCTTGACACTGGGTCATGGAACTCGTTAACTCAGGGTGTGGTTGTTGTGTTGGCGACGGCTTCTACGCCTTAAACAAATTCACGCCTAGGTGGCCATAGGGCCAGCCATCCTCGTTATACGAGGGACAACACACACACACACACACACACACACACACACACATAAGCCACGAAATTTGTAATTGGAAGTAGGATGATGCGTGTACCATAGTGTTGCCTCTGGCTTACATGGCCAAAACCTGCTTATTAGAGAGAGAGAGAGAGAGAGAGAGAGAGAGAGACAGACAGAGACAGACAGACAGAGACTATTATAACAGCAAAAAGATTGAAATACACAAAGAAATAAAGGAAAAGAAAAACATCAGGACAATAGAAAATACACACACACACACACACACACACACACACACACACACACACACACACACACACACACCACAATATAATGCACTTGTCCATAAATATAGCAGCTCCTTTCTTTTTTGTATCACAGGACAGAGTAGGAGGTGGTTGTCCTCCCCTTGCAGTGTACAGTAAAACCGCCTCTCTGTCAAGGTGTTTACAGAGGCCACCTTTCCCTGATATTCCCCTTAATGTGTATCATTAGGCGAGATTAATCCTGGGGAAAAAACACGAGGTGAATTTCTGAGCTGGTGCCTTAGAGGTGGAGGGAGGCAGAGTGTGATGACTGGGAGAAGAAAATAAATATAATCTTGATAATTAAACTTGTGATAATGTGTAATAAAAGGAAGACACACGATAAGGATCAAGGTAATAGGTGTACATAGCGATAATGATGATAAGGGTAGTAATTGATTGATAATGATAATGTTAAAAATTGTGATAATAATGAAGACAATGTTAATGACACTGTGAACGTAAATCGTTTATAACAATGAAGAAAATAAGAATAAGATTACTACTACACTAACTATTACTACTACCATTACTATTACTATTACTACTATTACTACTACTACTATTACATCTATTACTATTACTATTTTTTTAAATGGCGTCCAGCCTCCCCCAATAGCCACACCTTCACCACCATTTTATTACCTTAATATTAAATATCCTAATACATAAGTAGCTATCCTAACTGTGTTGAATTAGTTGAGCCGCAGATCTATGCGGCATTCAGTGACTGTAGCCTCATAGTCAATATCTGCAGCAGTTGTCGGAGTTGGGGCAGAAGCTCTCGTTCCCCTGAGGCAGAGCAAAGCCGACCGAAGGAGAAAGAAGGACAGTCGACATCTCATCCAGAATCCTTGAGCACTGACGTCAACACGGGCTTCGTTGGATGTGTACTACTACTACTACTCCTACTACTACTACTACCGATACTAATACAACTACTACTCTACTACTAATACTAATAATAAAAATAATGATACTAATAATAATAAAAATAAAAATAATAATAATAATAATAATAATAATAATAATAATAATAATAATAATAATAATAATAATAACACAAACAACAACAGGACAACAACAATAAACAACAACACAAGTTAAACTACAGCGACACACCTCAATAAAGTCACGTTATAAATGATGTAGTGTTGCCAGACGCGCATGAGGGAGACATACCTTATAGAACATGGAGAAATATTATGTCATATCCACTCTTCTCTGAGCCAACGTCACCCTCTCCCGTTAACGGCAACAGGGGGAGAACAGGCACGGTTTCCTGTTTATCTGATCTGGCCAGGGAAGTCTGTTGCTGGCCTGAATGTATTTACGTGTTGGGGGAGGGACGGGGGTGGAGGTGGGTGGTATTGCCGTAACTTTTTTTTTCCTTATGGGATGTTCTGGCTATACTGTGTGTTGTTGTTTGGTGAATCTTCGGGCGCTTTGCATTTGTTTTTCTTCAGTATTATTCTCATTCTTCGTAACTTACATTCTCTTTCGATTATTTGTCTCCCTCCCTCCCTTCCTCCCTCCCTCCCTCCCCCCCATCCATCCACCCACCCTTCCCTCCCTCACTCCCTCTCTCCTATCATCGTTCCTTTCTTTCCTCCCTCCTTCTTGATGTTTCCTTAATGATCTTTTTACATTATTCCCATCTCTCTGCCTGTCTCTCTTTCTCTTTCATCTCCCCGTCATCATTTCTCCCATTCCTACTTTGCAAAATTTCACCCAAAGAATTCACCAACACATTTCTACGTTTATTTCTATTTTCGTCAATGTTGCACCAAGCCAGTAATTTGCAATGCAACAGAGGATATATTGTAGGAATATAAAATGGTGGCACACAATTTCTAGATCCTCAGCAAAGACGAAATTTCTCCAGAGGTCGCAAGATCGTATGGAAATTGGTGTCGTAACTATTGAGTTTTTTGTTTTTTCTTGTTTCAAAAGATATTTTTTTTGTATCTAATGTTATTATAATAGAGACGATATTCTTGTTGATCTGTATGTATTTATGTATAGTACACATACAAACATATGCATGCACATACTGTACACACATACTGTATACTGTACACACAAAAACACACATACACACATACTATACACACATGCACACACATACACACATATTGTACATGGAGAAAACAACACACACACGCACACACACCTTTATTTTCATTGCCTAAAAGAAAAAAGATCAAACAGGTCAAAGGTCGGGAAAAAATATTGTTACCTGGAAGTTGTTGTTCTAAAGTAAACAAACTAAAAGTGACCTGAAAAGTCTGCTGGGGACAGGTGAAGGGTGTTAAGTCTGCTGGGAACAAGTGAAGGGTGTTAAGTCTGCTGGGAACAAGTGAAGGGTGTTAAATCTGCTGGGGACAAGCGATGGGTGTTAAGTCTGCTGGGAACAAGTGAAGGGAATAAAGTCTGCTGGGGACAAGATTGGGTATAAAGTCTGCTGGGGACAAATGAAGGGTGTAAAGTCTGTTGAAGACAAGTGAAGGGGGTAAAGTCTGCTGGGGAAGAGTGAAGGGTGTAAAGTCAGTAATATACAGGCTTCTATATATTTATATATATATATATATATATATATATATATATATATATATATATATATATATATATATATATGTGTGTGTGTGTGTGTGTGTGTGTACTGGGTTATATAAAATAAGTGTAAATGAAAGGTCGACTCATCAACATTGTAGATATTGGAGCAGGATGTTTTGAACTGTTGGAGAAGATAATGGATATAAACATTCAGTAAAGATAATGGATATAAACATTCAGTAAAGATAATGGATATAAACATTCAGTAAAGATGATGGATATAAACATTCAGTAAAGATGATGGATATAAACATTCAGTAAAGATAATGGATATAAACATTCAGTAAAGATAATGGATATAAACATTCAGTAAAGATAATGGATATAAACATTCAGTAAAGATAATGGATATAAACATTCAGTAAAAGATAATGGCATATAAAACATTCAGTAAAGATGATGGATATAAATATCTTAGTATACTGATATAAACAGTAAAGATAATGGATAAACATTCAGTAAAGATGATGGATATAAACATTTAGTAAAGATAATGGATATAAACATTCAGTAAAGATGATGGATATAAACATTCAGTAAAGATAATGGATATAAACATTCAGTAAAGATGATGGATATAAACATTCAGTAAAGATGATGGATATAAACATTCAGTAAAGATAATGGATATAAACATTCAGTAAAGATAATGGATATAAACATTCAGTAAAGATGATGGATATAAACATTCAGTAAAGATAACGGATATAAACATTCAGTAAAGATAATGGATATAAACATTCAGTAAAGATAATGGATATAAACATTCAGTAAAGATAATGGATATAAACATTCAGTAAAGATAATGGATATAAACATTCAGTAAAGATAATGGATATAAACATTCAGTAAAGATATTGGATATAAACATTCAGTAAAGATAATGGATATAAACATTCAGTAAAGATAATGGATATAAACATTCAGTAAAGATAATGGATATAAACATTCAGTAAAGATAATGGATATAAACATTCAGTAAAGATGATGGATATAAACATTCAGTAAAGATGATGGATATAAACATTCAGTAAAGATAATGGATATAAACATTCAGTAAAGATGATGGATATAAACATTCAGTAAAGATAATGGATATAAACATTCAGTAAAGATAATGGATATAAACATTCAGTAAAGATAATGGATATAAATATCATTGTAAAGATAATGGATATAAACATTCAGTAAAGATAATGGATATAAACATTCAGTAAAGATAATGGATATAAACATTCAGTAAAGATAATGGATTTAAACATTCAGTAAAGATGATGGATATAAACATTTAGTAAAGATAATGGATATAAACATTCAGTAAAGATGATGGATATAAACATTCAGTAAAGATAATGGATATAAACATTCAGTAAAGATGATGGATATAAACATTCAGTAAAGATGATGGATATAAACATTCAGTAAAGATAATGGATATAAACATTCAGTAAAGATAATGGATATAAACATTCAGTAAAGATGATGGATATAAACATTCAGTAAAGATAACGGATATAAACATTCAGTAAAGATAATGGATATAAACATTCAGTAAAGATAATGGATATAAACATTCAGTAAAGATAATGGATATAAACATTCAGTAAAGATAATGGATATAAACATTCAGTAAAGATAATGGATATAAACATTCAGTAAAGATATTGGATATAAACATTCAGTAAAGATAATGGATATAAACATTCAGTAAAGATAATGGATATAAACATTCAGTAAAGATAATGGATATAAACATTCAGTAAAGATAATGGATATAAACATTCAGTAAAGATGATGGATATAAACATTCAGTAAAGATGATGGATATAAACATTCAGTAAAGATAATGGATATAAACATTCAGTAAAGATGATGGATATAAACATTCAGTAAAGATAATGGATATAAACATTCAGTAAAGATGATGGATATAAACATTCAGTAAAGATGATGGATATAAACATTCAGTAAAGATAATGGATATAAACATTCAGTAAAGATAATGGATATAAACATTCAGTAAAGATAATGGATATAAACATTCAGTAAAGATAATGGATATAAACATTCAGTGGTATGAACATCCACATAGTGATAACCAGAGAATTAATGTGTTATGGTGGGCAGAGATTATTAATGATTTAATAATAGAAAAGTCATAGGCTATTCCATATGTTCTCATCAGTTGATGGTCACAGATCCATGTTAATGGTACAACACCCAGCCCACAGTGCCCCAACATCACTCCCAGCCCTCCAACACCACTCCCAACCCTCAGTGCTCAAACACCACACCCAACTCTCAGTGTTTCAACACCGTATCCAGCCCACAGTGCCCAACATTATTCCCAGCTCTCAGTGTTCCAACAACAAACCCAGCCAACAGTGCTCCAACACCACACCCAGACCACAGTGAATTAGTTGCCATTCTCACACCTCTTAAATTTATTGAAACCACTGTCTCTGACAGCCTCATCATCACTGATTGATTTTCTATCCTCACTACTTGCCCTTGAAACCCTCAACTTAAGTTTTCACGCGTTTGTCTCTGAAGCCAGACACAAATATGCGTCCTTGTTGACCGGGGTGTCAAGATCAAACTGTTGTGGATACCCTCTCACATAAGTCTCATCGAACATGTGAAAGGTTGCACAAGTGGAGGGCTACATCTAGCATGGGAGGGTTGGCAGCTGCGTCTTTCCAGCGTTATCGTTTGTCTGCCTCGTTATGCAGTCGGGTTAACTCGAAAGTATTGACACCTTCTTGTATGGTGCTCCTCCAAGCGTTACAGTGTGGAATAGTCGTCTCCCATGTGAGGGGATCGATTTGGCACCTTTTCAGATTTGTCTTAAGACTATCCTTATACCTTTTCAATTGCACGCTAGCATTATGTTTACTATTAATTAGGTGATTGCAAAGAAGCTGCTTTGACAGTCTACTGTCGTCCATGCGGGTAACATGGCCAGTCCAGCGTAGTTGTTCGTGGATAATGGTAGCCTCGATGCTTCTACAGTTGGTGTCAGCAAGAATACTGGCATTTGTTCTCTTGTCTTCCCAGCGAACTTGGATGATGGAACATAGACTACGTCGGTGAAAGTTTTCAAGTGCCTTGAGGTGCCTTCTGTATGTGACCCATGTCTCGCTGCTATATAGCAGGGTGGGGAGGACCACTGCTCGATACACGTTAACTTTGTAGAAAATTTCAGCTCCCTACAGCTGAAGGCACTGTTTCGAAGTCTACCAAAGCCTTGAGACGCACATCTGATCCGATGCTGAATCTCTTCATCGATGTCTGCAGTGGTGGACAGGTGGGAGCCAAGATACCGAAAGTGGGTAACGTTAGTGAGGGTAGTACCGGTAAGCTGGATGGATGGTGGAGGTGTGGCTGAACCAGGGGCAGACTGAAAGAGAATCTGAGTCTTACGTACTTTCATTTCAAGGCCGAAATGTGCATATGCATCTGCATAGATGTTCAGGATCTCCTGTAGGTCATCTGCATACTGAAGTTCAGTAATGGAAGCTGCCGACACCTTTGTTCTTGCTTGGAGTCTTTTTAAGTTGAAAAGACCCTTCATCCAGTGCCGGATGTCCACCCCGCCGGCTAAATTTGCACTGTCACGAGTAAGGAAGGCAGCCAAGAAAATGGAAAAGAGAGTTGGTACCGGTACACACCCTTGTTTAACCCCTATTTGGATGGGGAAGAACTCAGATTGTGCAGGACACTGCCGTTCATGCCATCGTGGAGTTGCCTCAAAATGGCGATGAATTTTGGTGGGCAGCCTAAACGGCTGAGGGTCCACCAGTGGGCTTGCCTGTTGACCGAGTCCAAGGCCTTGGTTAGGTCGATGAAAGCCATGTGCAGGTCACAATGCTGATCTCTGCACTTATCCTGTATCTGGTGGGCAGCAAAGATCATGTCAGTAGTGCCACGTGATGGTCTAAAGCTACATCGAGATTCTGGGAGTAAGTTTTCCACCTCTGGAAGATGTCTGTTTAGGAGGACTCTAGCGATAATCGTACCAGCTACAGACAGCAGCGAGATCCCGTGGGAGTTGCTACAGTCTGACCGGTCTCCCTTGTTCTTATAAATATTGACGATGGAGGCGTCTTTAATAGCTTAAGGAATTTCCTCCTTTTCCCATATATTCTCCAGGAGAGAGTGGAGATGGTTGGTAAGCAGAGGTCCTGCTTTATACACCTCGGCTGGGATTCCAGTAAGCCCTGAGGCTTTGTTATTTTTCATCTGTTTGATGGTAGTAGCTACCTCACCCAGGGATGAAGGGTAGCTGAGGTGGGTCAGCTCTGGATGCTGAGGCACCTGCTGGGTAGTCAGGACATCCATATCGGTGTTTCGGTTGAGCAGTGAATGGTAGTGCTTTTTTCAGCGCTGAAGGAGGCCTTCATCGTCTTTAATTATGGAGTTACCGTTGGATGAGCGGAGGGAGAGCTGCGCCACGAGTGATTTGCCCATAAAATGTTTTTGGGAATTGAAAAATTTGCGCATCTTGTGCTGATCTGCAAATTTTTCTGTTTCACATGCTTTATTTCTAAACCAGTCGTACTTCAGATTGCGAATTTCTTGCTGGGCTACCGCTTTCTTTTTGCGGAAGGTGTCAGCTTTGGTTCGAGACTGAGGGTTATTCTGCCAGTTAGTTAAAGCAGCACTTCTATCATCGATGAGTACATTGATTGCCGGGTCATTTTCATCAAACCAGTCCTGGTGTATTCTCTCGATCTGGCCGAGGGTCTCTCTGCAGGTTTTTGTCATGACAGTGTCGAAAATATCCCATTCGACATTGGGAATTGGGTTGTTTGTTTTTGGGTTGTTTATCAGCCCATGTTCGAGCTGCTGTCTAGAAGCATGTGCTACTGCTGGATCCTCCAGACGATTCGTGTTCAAACCTCCTCTGCAGTCTTGCTACGTTCGCCGTTTTGGGGCGATGTGAAGTGACAGCTTGGCTTTGACGAGCCGATGAACAGTGTAACAGTGGCTTGAGCCATGCATGGAAAAGGTGATGAGGACATCTCGGCGATCTCTTTCTCTGACAATAATGTTTGGATCGTGGGTGTTGCCATGAATCCTTGAACTTGTCGGCCTGCCTATTGGTGAGGTTTTGTGCAGCACAGTTGCTGAGGAGGAGTAGGCCGTTAGGATTACACTTCCCAAGTCCATTCCTCCCTATGGTTCCCTGACAAATGTCAGCATCTATGCCAACTCTGGTATTGAAGTCACCAAGGAGCACAACCTTATCTTCTCTGGGAATAGAGGTTAGCACTCTGTCGAGGTCGGCGTAGAAGGCCTCCTTGATGTCATCCCTTGCATCCAGTATTGGGGCGTATGCACTGATGAAGAAAGCATGACGTAAGTGATTCAGTGGGATTCAAAGCATCATGAGCTGCTCCTTGATCCCAATAGGCATTTCAGTTAGCCTGTGTAGGATACGTTGGCGGATGGTAAAGCCAACTCCATAAATGCGGTTTCTCTCTGCAGCAGGCTTACCCTTCCAGAAGAAGGTATAGCCAGACTCCCTTTCTGTGAGTTGACCCTCGTCTGGGAGACAGGACTCACTGATGGCTGCTATCTAGCCAGCTCTTTTGCCACAAGGGCAGTTCTTCTTTCAGGATGCTCATTTGTGCCAGTATCCAGAAGGGACCTGACATTCCCTGCAGCGAAACATAACAGGTTGTGTAGTTTGTTTTTGTTTGAATCTGTGATTTTTATTGTGTTTTCGACCGCATAAGAATGATCTTACTGGGTGCAGTTGCCCAGTCAGGTTGGGTTTTTAGGCAGGCTATGTTTAAGGCACATTTTCTAGCCCCCTCCCCATGTGGGGTGAGCAGAGTGGCTCCTCGAATGGGTTCCTCAGGCGCACAGATGGGACCGAATTACACTGCTGCCTAGATCCCAGTGCATAAACGACCATCATATCTGTGCCGCCCATTTGCAGAGTTGTGACTACAGACTCCCGGCAGTCATCTCTGTCTGTCCCCGTCGCCAGAAGACTTTGGGGGGCATAGGTGTTTTTAATATGATGAGAGGTATGATTGGCTCCAGTGGTGTAAATGTTGCAACGACTGGGGAGAGGGAGACTTGCAGTGGACTGGCGATAGCCAAGTTTGTTGGGTTTCGTCTTAGTAGCCTGTCCATCAGGCATTGCCTTCATCCGCCGGTGTAGTCATTGGGTTCCCATGGTGGTCACCTCTTCCGCCTATACCACCGTTGGGGTCTTGTTGGAGCTCCTTAAGCCTGTCTGCCTGATGCGGGGCTCCACCGCAGATTTTGCGTTCGGGGTTTTTCTCCCGTAGCCTTATACCTCCCAAGGTTAATCCTCAAAACAGCGGGAAACTGGTTATTAGGCGTCAGAACGTGTCTTGGGCCTACTTCAACTCCGAGTTCTCCTGCTGGTGAAGAGGCTGTGTACTGGCAGGGGAAGACTGATGCAAGTTACATCCCTGTTCGCCATGATGGCTAGCCAGCGGTGGTAGCATCACAATGCCGCCACACTAGACACTTTTAACCACCCTGTATCACACACACACATACACCGAACACCACACCACAGCCCACAGTGCCCCAACACTACACCACAGCCCACAGTGCCCCAACACCACTCTACAGCCCATCGTGCTCCAACACCACACCCAGCCCACAATACCCGAACACCACACCCAGCCCACAGTGCCCCAACACCACTTCACAGCCCACAGTGCCCCAACACCACTCTACAGCCCATAGTGCCCCAACACCATACCCAGCCGACTGTGCCCCAACACCACACCCAGCCCACAGTGCCCCAGTGCCCCAACACCATACCCAGCCCACAGTGCCCCAACACCACACCCAGCCCACAGTGCCCCAACACCACACCCAGCCCACAGTGCCCCAACACCACACCCAGCCCACAGTGCCCCAACACCACACCCAGCCCACAACACCACACCCCCCACACCCAGTTCACAGTGCCCCAACACCACACCCAGCCCACACAACACAGCCCACAATACCCCAACACCACACCCAGCCGACAGTACGCCAACACCACACCCAGCCCACAGTACCCCAACACCACACCCAGCCTACAGTACCCCAACACCACACCCAGCCTACAGTACCCCAACACCACACCCAGCCCACAGTGCCCCCAACACCACACCCAGCCCACAATACCCTAACACCACACCCAGCCGACAGTACGCCAACACCACACCCAGCCCACAGTACCCCAACACCACACCCAGCCTACAGTACCCCAACACCACACCCAGCCTACAGTACCCCAACACCACACCCAGCCCACAGTGCCCCAACACCACACCCAGCCCATAATACCCTAACACCACACCCAGCCCACAGTACCCCAACACCACACCCTGTTTACGATGAATATTACCACCTGTCTATAATCAATATTTCCACCTGTCTACGAAAATGAAGAGACAGAATATTGATAACCCATGCGTTTGTGGATGGAAGACTGAAATATATGACCGAGGAATTGAAATGTGATAGAGGGAGTAATCACCTTACTATCATGAAGAGTGATCGTGTAATAGACTGAAAATATTAAATACAGGTTATGAAAATAATTGAAGTGTAGAAAGCATAATACGGTAAAAGGGTTTAAAGGATTGATGTAAAGACAATCAATATATGAAAATAAGAATAAAGAGGAAGGGATGAGTTGGGATGTGTGTAGTTAAGAATGTTTTTGTAGAGGTTGCAGCTGAGCTAAGTGGGAATGGCGGACGTTCAGGATGCAGCGGTGTGCGTGCACGAGTAGATAGCATAGTGTCGAGTGGTTTATGGGAATGGATGTGCTGAGGAAGGGTGAGGCTGGCTAGCTGGATGAAGCGGCGGGGGGCCCATAAAGAGCTGTGGATTCTTGGACGGTGTTGGGGAAGGGGAGCGACATAGCAGAACTCATCTGTCACGTTGGTTTAAGAGGATGACTGACAGTGCATGATGGCCAAGTTCGTGCTATTCTCAACCTCGCCACATGGTGTTATGCGGAAATGGCTGGTAAGAAATTATATATCTATCTATCTATCTATCTATCTATCTACACACACACACACACACACACACACACACACACACACACACATATATATATACGTTTTATTTCTCTTTTAATATCAAACGGTATCATAGTGTTTTTTATTCAGAATATTTTTTTCTATATAAAGAAAAATAAATATCCAGGCGAACAGTTTTGTTTTGTCAGTGTTAGATGTTTCTATGTTTAGAGTTTTAGATAATTATAATTACTGTAAGTTTCCTGTTTAATCTAAAAAAAATCCATATTTCCATAAATTGTTATCATAATTATAGCGATTTTGTCTCGTTTAATTTAATTTGTATATTTTTGGTTCAAAATTCAGCACATAATTATGAAAGTAACGAGTGTAATGATATTTAATGATAGTTTACTAGAAATTTCTAACTGACATGAACTCATATTAACTTCACGAAAGTGTTTGAAAAGGAGTAAGTTTAACCTTGAACAATATCGCCAAAAACAACCAAAGTTTGTTATCTCAAATCCCTCTTTTCTATCTTCCCCTCTTCCTGTCTCTCTACTTTACTAGTATTAAGCTGAATGTCTATATTAATGTGGAGTGAATGTGTGAGAGCCTGTGACTCTTAGCCAATGGTTGAAGGAGTTTTGGACACGTCAGGTGAGTTGGACTGGACACCTCGGCGACACAACACTAAGGTGCTACGGGTGTTCTCGTGTGTCATTTGAGGGAAGGATTTAGGGAGAACTCGATGGGATTTGACCTGAGATACACCGAGAAGACACTTAAACCGTTGTCAGGAACCCTTGAACTGTTAACTGGAAATAATCTAAAATATAACACAGAAACGGTTTTAATGTTGAATATACAAGTAACCTACGGAGAAATGGTGTAACCGGACCAATATTAGACTATACAGCAAGTCAATTACAATCATTCAGCAGTATTAGTAGTAATAGTAGTAGTAGTACCAATAGTAGTAGTAAAGTCAGAATACGAAGAGAAGTAGCAACAGAAGAGAAGGTCACTCACGACAACATGATGTATAGACGGGGATCACGAGAGCTACAGTAATCTACGTCTAACACCTAAATTTCCCTTTGTGTCTTCACTTCTAATTATATTGTCTTCTGTTTTTTGTTATCCCCTTGTTTCCTTCGTTCTGTGTACACATTTATTTGATGTTTGTTTAGTTTATCTTCTCCCTCTCTCTCTCTCTCTCTCTCTCTCTCTCTCTCTCTCTCTCTCTCTCTCTCTCTCACACACCCATAATCTCAGCAATATTCCACAATTCTCTCCTCTCTCGCTGTCTCTTTCCACCTTTCGTCGTCGTTTCTTCTCCTCTTCCTTCCATTACCGAGAGATATGCTGGCGTTAGGAGAGACATGAGACAGGTAATGAGGGACAGGTGATCACAGGTGTGTGGAAAAGATGGCCCAAAATGATGACAGGATCCATACTGTCTAATTTGTAACCTCGACCCCTGGCTGGACTCAATCATTTGCTTCCTTTGTAAATTGAGAGGTTTAGTTGCGGGTTACAATTTGGTGCATCTACTTGGCATATTATTTTTAGATGCTGTTGTGATTCATAAGAACGATTTCAATCTAATGTAAATAATGATGGTGATTTTTTTTTCTTTTGTTCTGTTTGTATAAGACAAGTTAATGTGTTTGTGGGTTTTTTTTATTCAGATAAGTTTAGGTTTCCTTATATACAATTGGCTATGTTCTTCAGTTTTCAGTAAAATTTTTGAGAGAACGGTTGCCAGTTAGGATATCATATGGTGATTATTTCTACTATAGTGACTTAAGAGTGTTCTATATATTGTTTGTATTATAGGAATGATAAATATATATACGGTAATTTTGTGTACAGTTCTATAATTTTTTTAATAATTTATTTTTTTATTTTTTTTTATTCATTTATTTATTACTTAATTTACTGAACTATCTATTTTATTACTAACTTATTATCTTGATTTATCGTAAAAAAAGAACACTCACTCGTCAATTCCCTTCATAACCCCCCAGTGAGACCCCCAGACCGCCGTACCACCAAGTATGTTCTATATTTAACGCCAATAACATTTTAACTAACCTTCAATGACAACATCAAGTGGAAATACCGGAGCCACAATTCTCTCCTAAATTCTGTCATGACTAATTTAAAAATACCAAAGATTAGTGAGATTAGTTCATGTCTCGTATATCATATCCGGCGTCTGACAGCAGGTTGCAAGGGTGGTATGTGGGGATGTCGGACCACTGCCACGTTGACAGAGAGAGAGAGAGAGAGAGAGAGAGAGAGAGAGAGAGAGAGAGAGAGAGAGAGAGAGAGAGAGGCATACACACACACTGACAAAGGAAGACGGACAGAGAGAACTATTATGCAGACAGAGAAAACCCAGTACTTCTATGTAAACTAAATATAAATTTCCATTGAGTTTTGTATTGAGGACAAATTTTCCCTTAGATCCATACCATCAGCAATTAGTTACAGTTCTCGTATTTTTATTTTCCTAGTTTTTGTCCCGATCACTGAGCTACGTCCACCCGCTCTACGTCTGCCACGACAAGATGGACTAATCTAACCTACCTATGTTTACCTCACCGACACCTATCCTAACATAAATATTACAACATCGTTAAGGAGGAATAAGGTTGGTTCATCTTACATTGTACACTAGCATTTGCAGGAAGCGTTTGTATGTAAACAAACACAATGACTGCGGACAGACACTCGTCCATTATTATCCATAACGATAAAAATTCTGAAAACTAAGGTAGGATAACTGTAGTTCTTGTAACTATTTGTGGTGTTCTTTTGGTAAGACAAAATGGTTTTCGTTACGTAAATAACTATTCGAGAATATGTGATATATCTCTCACTCTTTCTCTCTCTCTCTCTCTACCCGGCACTCATAGTTGATCATTGATTTACTTGTGTGCACAACAGTTTCTGATATATTTACCACACTGTTGTGCTGGGAGCTTGATTAAGAGCTGTCTGGAACCGAGTGTGAGCGAGCTGTCCCAACCCTCCAAGGCTCACAGTGGTGGGCAGAGAACCTGAGCTACAACATAATAGTTAAAAGAAATGTTGTTAGGTATTCATCGTGGTCTAGTGCATAACCATTTGTGGTGGTCCGGGTTCGATACCCAGCACTCAAAGGTAAATATTGTTTACATTGTTTTACGTCTGTTTTTTTTCTGAGTGGGGGGAGGGGGGGGGGATGCTCTGACTGACCAATACTAAAATATTTACGATTTTCACGAAATTACTGAAATATTGTCAACTTTTTACAACATCTTATTAACTGGCTTTAAACAGTTAGTTGAGTCTACCATATCATTTATACTGTGCTTCATAATACATGAAACATCGAGTTGTTACTTGTCATCTCCTCCAAGTGAGTGTTTACCCACAGTCTGTGTAACAACACTCAAGTGAATAACAAGAGCTTAAGTTATATAGTTGTTTATTTCGTTGGTAGGTCGGCCTGGTGGACGTCTCCGGAAGTGTTGATTTAAAAATGTTTTTGTTCTGTCACTTGTTAATGATATATGACGAGTTAATATAGTTGTGCTTTATATCATTATGTGTTTTGTTTTGTTAATAAACTGAGTTAAACAAAATAAGAACCAAATTCTCAATGTTTCTTCACAGTTGACGGACAGTTTGAGACACTGATGAGGACAGAGATTGGAAGTGTTGTTTCAGAGGTTCATGACCAGAGCGTGATGTGTGTTCCTTACCGTGAACTATGGAAGAGTAAAGTCTTCTCTCAGCAATGAGACAGGTTCATTCAGTCCCATGAAGCTCCGACACCTGCTTTGAGATGTTTCATGAATCAATGTCACGAACCACGACGGTCAGTTTTGTTGCTGCCGTTGTCGTGTTAACAGTGAAGTGTTATAAAGTGCCACAGCAAGTGTTATAAAAGGCCACAGCAAGTGTTATAAAGTGCCACAGCAAGTGTTATAAAGTGCCACAGCCAGTGTTATAAAGTGATCTCGTTGTTGAGGAATATACTGAAATACTAAGAGGTAAGTGGTGGTCAACACGGGTTGTATTTGTTGAGGTTAATGTGTTAAATATGAAGCTGTACAGTACAGTAAGGATGTCGGTGTTGTGGGTCAGAGCTGACACAACCCCTAACACAACCAACTGTTAAAACTGTATAGCATTACCTTATTCCCCCTTCACTAAAACTCTTACCAGTCACTCCACTAACTTAGTGTTATAGTTAAGTGGTATATAAGCATATTTGTTGCCAGTGTATTTACAATATGGCGTCTCGGGCCACCCGCTGGCCGTGAAAACATAGGAGAGGTCCAACGAATTACCCAAAAGTACCCAAATGTACCCAAAAGTATATTAAATCAGGGTAAAATCTTAACCAATATATGTTTTACATCAATAAAACCTGATTAATAATGTTTTCATTGAAATGTCAAAATAATTAAATAACAAACAGCGAAAAACGCTAAATTCCAAAATGGAGATATAATTACCGATGTTTCTGTTACTTTGGGGTATTTAACATAGCCGTAGGATTTACTTTTCGTTAGGTTAGGTTAGGTTAGGTTAGCGAAGTGCATCACGATGGATCTGAGTTATCTCCCTTGTTCACGAACACTTTGGAATTTAGCGTTCGCCAATACTGAAAGTTTTCCGCTGTTTATTATTTCATCTTACAAATTATTTTTACAAAATTACACTAAAAATATTATGAGACATGTTTTGTGTATGTATAACAGATATTCGTTAAGATTTTACCCTGATTTAATATACTTTTGGGTACCTTTGGGTAATTCGTTGGACCCCATAAGAGGGATCTGCTGATTTTTCTTTACTCTTGGTCAAATTCTTTTAAATAGGAGTTCAAAATTATCTTATTGAGGAATGATATATCGAGTGAGTGTTTGAAGAATTTTAATTTTTTTGTGAAACTGTAATCCCTTATTCCCTTCTCATGTTTACATTGTCAGCTGGCCGAGTGTGAAAAGAAATATTGTAAACTTGAATATAAAACCAATTTTGCATCAGATATAAACTATTTAACACGTGTAAACATTTTGGAAGTGCACCTTGCATATTTTTAGTATCGAACCAAGGAAACCTAACCAATTGGCTTTACTATAAATTTTAGTTCGGTAGGCCAGGTCAGGTTTGGTTGGTTCATTTGTCACCATTAGTTATTTAATCCGATATGACCATAAACATGACTTACTTTCCATAAAACAAATTGGCTAATATTGCCGACACACCCATCTCCTTGTAAATTCTTTTGGTGGATCTTTTCTTACTATATTTTCTTTGCTGAGCTTGGACATGATATTCATTTCTTGGGAAAATACTTCATTTGATAGATAATTAGGTCCCTATGCTCGCACTAGTTAGTCTTATCCGGCGGTGAAATGGCATGGCTCGCCGCTTCCCCCATCTCAGTAACAGTTAGGTTAGGTATGATTTAGTTTCGTCAATATTAGCATATTTCTGTAAAGATTCGAAAAACCTCAACTGTGGAGCTCTATATTTTGTTGTATATAGGGCGATAGAGGTTTTTTTTATTTCACTTATAACATGCAATTTTGGTCACACAAAGTGGGCAGGGCTCCGATGTAGATGGAAATATGGGGCAAAATTATGCAAGAAACTGATGAAACTAAACCTAATGAAACCTAACCTAACTATTACAGAAAACGTTAAAAATGCAAAAATTAGGAATGGGTGCTCGGGTTAAGGAGCCGAGTTAGGAAACACGTCAAGAACATCACAAAAATGATGGGAGGAAATAAATTTTGGCCAGTAAAGGTGGAGGAGGTTCTGTTAGTTTCTGTGCATTGTGTATTGTTTTTATTACTTGCCATCATCCAAAGAACAATTGTGGGAAAAAAATGAACGAAATCGAACAACTGCTTCTGGTGCTAGCCGTCTCCTCCACCATTACTTTGGAAAATAGTCATTGTACAGTAGGTTTGTCATTGAGTTACTCTTTGAGGTTCTGACCATTATGAATTACTGTACTTTGTTGTGTTTAGTAATATCGAAGAACTGTACTGGTCCTTGTTGACAGATAGAAGTATCCACCATCTTTTATGTTACTGTTTATAGAAATTTGGTTTAAATATCAATAAAGTTGTATATAAATAAAGTAATAGAGCAAAACTGTGGCCTCATTCATTAATGTTGTTTCAGGCAGGATTGTCCATGGCCCAAGACAGGATGGGTGAAGACAAGGCTTCCTCTACCACCAGGACACGGTAAGCACTATATCTGATGCTTTTATTTTAACACCATGGCCAAGTACTGTATCTTCATTAAGTTTTGGCATCAGCTAAAACCATTGTTAGAATCATGTTTTTTTCTGTTAATGGAAGAGTAAATTGTTAATAAAGGTATGTATGTGTGTATATATATATATATATATATATATATATATATATATATATATATATATATATATATATATATATATATATATATATATATATATATATATATATATATATATATATATACACATACATACATACATACCTTTACTAACAATTTACTCTTCCATTAACAGAAAAAAACATGATTCTAACATAGGAGAATCTTTTTGAACATGCTTGTTGTAATGCTTAGATACTTATCTAATAGGATAGAAAGAAAAAAATGTAGGAATGTTTAAGATTGACAATTTCCTTCAGAACTTCATGATCTTGCCATCAAAACTCCCTCAGCAAGGCTGGAAGGGTATGCCACTAATAATGACACAACACAAATCAACTAGAACAAAATTAATGATCTTGTATAACTGGTGATTTGGTTGGTTAGGTTTGGTTTGTTTATGTCGCCAATCGTCGTAGCTCCACAAACTGTTGCCTTTTGTAAGATCACTGCTAAAGATAATACTGTAGATTCATATTGTTTATTTAATCCTCTCATGCCTAGTAGGTATCTTACTTTAAATCAAATACATCCCGAGATCCTGCCAATACATAATGTAGTATAAGTGTCAACTTTCTCCTTAACCTTTTATTTTTTTTCATGGTGTAAATTGGGATGGAAGGTTAATCTGATTCTTTTTTTCCAGGTATGTGAAAGTTAACACACCGTAACACATCACACTTCAGGTATGTCCAAGTCAGTTTTATATAATCAGTTTACGTTGTTTTCTTTTTGTACTGGCTCGAGGGTCTTGTGTCTCCGCTAACTGAGTTAGTCGCCGTTACCTCCCGTGTTGAAGATCCACATCATGTTTGCTCTATTAAGTAACTTTGGAAATTTTCTTGATCCAGTGATTTTCTAAACATTAACTTGTGTATATCATAATGTCAGTCAACTGTGAATTCCTTTACGCCATTATTACATGATTTTTTAAGTCATTTACCCTTCCAGCGTCATGCATCCTCTTAGAACTGACACGTTGACCAGTGTTTCTTGTGATTACTAAAGATGGGGTCCAGAGTGTATCACAATATGCAAGTCACTTTTCATTGTACTTTCCACAATACGGGACTGAATCTGGATTCAGTCAGGTCTTGGTGATCCTTTCCGGATCGAGGAGGACGTCTCTTAGTTATCTGGTTCTTCCTTTAAGACATCCCTCCAGTTTGTTATGGTCTTCCTCTCTCATGAGCGCTGGTATTTATTTGAAGGAAACACAATATTCTTACTTGAATTTCGTGTTTTGACTTTCAAATAAAATATTTCGTGGTAAAATGTGGTGCTCCATGGCAGTCACGTGGTATTTTTTACCAAAGGCTACAGTTTTCAGGACTACATCCAAAGACGAAAATTAAATAGATTTTTAATTTTTTTTTACTGATGTGGAAACAGATATTGATTATGAAACAGACTATTTAGCCAGAAAAATATTCTGATACAAAGTGGAAAATAACAACAATATTGGCATGGCTGGCCCAAGTGTGAGCCTGAATCCTCTTAGTGGCACCTGATATGTACTTTACTTTTATCTCAAGGAATTATTGTATATAGCATTTGGTATCATCTGGATTACTACATGTAACATGGTATTAGTAAATACGTATTAGAATGTTACCACGTTTATCACTTATTTATTTATTTAATCATTAGTTTGTTTAATTATAAATATATACACAAGGGTAGTGTGAGGCTGAAACAAAGGGACAGACACAGAGGGTGGTCTTAGTAGGTCTGGGTGTCTTTAATTTGTACCCCTGATTATTCCAGAACTGAAAATAATTATTCTTAATCAAGTGAATAACTGATTTATAAATAAATGGAGCACAGCAGGAAGTGTTAATATCCTCAAAATTTTAAATTTTCAGTTTTGTGAACAGTTTTTTCAAGTAGGTCATTTTCTGCACCGCTCTCTTCTGTGCAGTAATCAGGGGTTGTGTTTTTGTAGAGCCAAATCCCCATAGTGTGTAACAGTGTATCAGGTGTTGGTAAACAAGGTCACCCTAGATTTCTTTCATTGCTGCTGGAGTGAGTGACTGAATAGTGTGATACAGGATACCGTACTGTTTATTGATTTTACTGTGAATAGCTTGTACTGTATGTAGTTTCTCCAGGTTAGTTTATCAACAATTACAACCCCACGAAACTTAGTATTTTGTTCACGTTTGAAGACCGTATTTCCAAGGTACAGGGGGTCCAAACCTGGGGGTAAGTTTTTGCTTCTGTGAAAGATTGTGTAATGTTTTAGATTTTTTCAAGGTTTATGGTTAGTTTATTATGTATTACCCAGTTCCTGAGTAGTCAATTCACTGTTCATAGTTCTTATCAAGGAATGGAGATTTGGGTGGCTGGCATAGTGATTACTATCGTCTGTAAATACTGCAGGTTGTATTTTACGAGTGAGCTGCAGTGGATTATATCATTTATGTACAAGAACAGTACTGAACCGAGAATGGAGCCTTGAGAGACGCCTTACAAAATAGGTGAGGAGTCAGATTGGTGAACGTTATAGCAGACATACCGCTTCCTGTTGGACAGATATGAGATAAACCAATTGTGGGGTAGGCCCCTAACGCCCCTAACAGGAGGATGGTATGGTCGACAGTATCGAAGGCTTTAGAGAGGTCAGAAATGTTCATGCTGTGAACTGACTGTCTTCAAAGGAGTTTAAGATGTCATTAGTAAAGGATAGCAGAGCACTCTCAGTTGACCTTCTAGCTCTAAATCCAAACTGAGAGTCTGTAAGGATGTTATTGACATTGCAGAAGGAATTTAGTCTACTACATGCTAGCTTCTCAAGTATCTTACTTAAGGCTGGGAGGACTAATATGGAGCGGTAATTCTTGAAGAGACATTTGTCCCCAGATTTTTTAAATGCTGGGTGAACTTTAGCAATTTTCAGTTTTTCCGGAGAGGCATCACTAGTGAAGGAGGAGTTACAAATGTGTAAGAGAACAGGTAGTAATAAGTGGGCTACTTTCTTCATGATGCTCATTGGTATATTGTCTTGGCCTGCTGCTGCATCTTTGGACATTTTTATGATGGCCAGTAATTCATCTGCCGTGACGGGACAAGAACAGCTCATATTGCTGTCTGTTTTGCAGGTTGTCTCTAAATTCCTCATTGTGAATAGGGATGCCTTCTCCAAAACTTTTGCTAACATTGATAAAATAATCATTGAAGTGGTTGGTAATGAGAGAGGGTTCCGTTAGAACTGAATCATTTATTATAAAAGCTGAGTGGGGAGCCGTGGGCTGAGTGTTGCTGTTCTGAATAGAATTGATGATACTACAAGTTTTCTTACTGTTGCCCGATGCTGACTGGAACTTATTTGTATAATAGTTACATCTGACATTTCTAACTGTTTGTGTTACTCTATTTCGGATACTTCGGTAAGCATCACCGAAAGTTATGGGTCTTTTGGTCAAATTTCCTTTGGAGTTTGTGTTTTTCTTGTTTCATTATCTTGAGTGCACGTGTGAGGTTTGGCTTGGAGATAGAAATGCTTTTTACTAGCTTAGTCTTGAGGGGTATCATCCACTCGTGGGTGTGTGGCTGGGTCCTGGTATCATCCACTCGGGGGTGTGTGGCTCGGTCCTGGTATCATCCACTCGTGGGTGTGTGGCCGGGTCCTGGTATCATCCACTCAAGGGTGTGTGTTTGCGGTCCTGGTATCATCCACTGGAGGGTTTGTCGCTGGGGTCCTGGTATCATCCACTCGTGGGTGTGTGGCTGGGTCCTGGTATCATCCACTCGTGGGTGTGTGGCTGGGTCCTGGTATCATCCACCTCGTGGGTGTGTGGCTGGGGTCTGGTATCATCCCACTGTGGTGTGTGGCTGGGGGGTCTGGTATCATCCACTCGTGGGTGTGTGGCTGGGGTCCTGGCATCATCCACTCGTGGGTGTGGCTGGGGTCCTGGTATCATCCACCGTGGGGTGTGTGGCTGGGGCCTGGGTATCATCCACCGGTGTGGCTGGGGTATCATCCACTCGTGGGTGTGTGGCTGGGGTCCTGGTATCATCCACTCGTGGGTGTGTGGCTGGGGTCCCATCATCCACTCGTGGGTGGGTGTGGCTGGTCCCCGGTATCATCCACTCGTGGGTGTGTGGCTGGGTGCATGTGTGGCTACAATCCTATATCATCCACTGGTATCATCCACTCGTGGGTGGCTGGGGTCCTGGTATCATCCACTCGTGGTGTGTGGCCAGTCCTGGTATCATCCTCTGTGGGTGTGTGGCTGTCCTGGCATCATCCACTCGTTGGTGTGTGGCTGGGGTCTGGTATCATCCACTCGTGGGTGTGTGGCTGGGGTCCTGGTATCATCCACCTGGGTGTTGGTGGCTGGGAGTCTGGTATCATCCACTGTGGGTGTGTGGCTGGGGTCTTGTGTGTGCATTTATAAAAATAATAATAAATGGATGGAGAGAGAGAGAGAGAGAGAGAGAGAGGTACTATTACACTAATGTTATTTATTCTCACTTTGTTTCCCAACTCTACCTCTTCTATAAATCCCCTTCATTTTGCTTCTTCTTCACACCCATCCCCTCTTTGCTATTCCACCTTATCATCCATTCCCTTCTAATATCTCTGTTTCTCTTTCCCGTTGCCCTTTCCTTCCTCACGCCTCATCTCATTTACCCCCCCTCTCTCTCTCTCTCTCTCTCTCTCTCTCTCTCTCTCTCTCTCTCTCTCTCTCTCTCTCTCTGTCTCTCTCTCTCTCTCTCTGTCTCTCTCTCTCTCTCTCTCTCTCTCTCTCTCTCTCTCTCTCTCTCTCTCTCTCTCTCTCTCTCTCTCTGTCTCTCTCTCTCTCTCTCTCTCTCTCTCTCTCTCCATTTTCCTCGTCTGCCCCACTCACCCTTCCATAATCTTCCTCTCCTCCTCTCCGTCCCTTTCATCGCTCTCCACCTCATCCTTCCCTTAATTATAGGCAACAGACAGGTAACTAATGCCAGGTAAACTATCTATGCCTATTAATGTTGATGGTGTAGGCGGCACGCAGGTGTTATAAGCAAGAGATATAGTGAACGGTATTTAATTCTCGCTCACGCCCTCGACAGGTGAGGTGACAGTTGTATTCGTGATCACTTTGAGTTAATTGGTTGAGATGGCATGTTGAGGGGATGTGGGGGTAGAGAAAGAGGGAGTGAAGGAGAAGGAATAGACGGATAATTATTGTTCAATGTGTGTTTACGATTGTGAATGTGTAGGTGTATCGCATTAAACTACTACACCAGTAAGAGTAACAATGATTATACTATTACTACTACTACTTCTGTCTTCTTCTTACGTGGCCTCCATTCTTCCCCAATAGCCACACCTTCGTCGCCATTTTATTACCTTAAATTTAAATAACCTAATACATAAGTAGCTATCCTCGCTCTGTTGTGTTAGTTGAGCCGAAGATCTATGCAGCATTCAGTGACTTTTTCCTCATAGTCAATATCTGCAACTGTTGTCGGCTTTCGGGTCGATGCTCTCGTTCCCCTGAGGCAGAGAAAGGCAGACCTAAGGAGAGAGAAGGACAGTCGACATCTCATCCAGGCTGTAACATAACTTCTGGGCTGCTGCTTCTGTTCGGAGATCACCTCCGCGAGTCTGGCATAGAAGCATCTTGCACTTGGTCCCATCCGAGCAGAGGTTGTGAACACCAGAGGAGTGAAGCTGCTTTGATCAACGTTCTGAATTCTCTCCCCTATGCCCTTATCTTGTCGTTCTCATTCCTCCTGTGTGCAGCATCGAGAGCTAAGTTACGGTGACATGCGGCCATGGGATAAACAAATCCTGATGTCGAAGAAGGCTCGCTGTCTCCGCGTTCAGAATCCTCGAGCACTGACGTCAACACGGGCTTCGTTGGATGTGTTTGAAGTCCTATGTTGGAAATACTCACCGTCCAATGGAAGGAGGGTCGGTTCTACCCTGACATCCCGGCAGGTTTCCTTCAACATTTGTCCTGTGAGATCCCTCACTTTGCCGTGCCTCATGCATATGAAGCTTCCTTTCTTGTGCAACATGGACTGATAGACGTCTTTGGAAGAGCCACACACGCATTGGGAGGGCAAACCTTCTACTGGCCTTCCGTGCCTTAGAACTTTGGCATCTGTAAATTCTTGTTTATTTAGACTGAAACCATTTGCCCTTTTCGGTAACGTAGTTAAGCAGTCCGAAGCGCCCACCTCCTGTGCTATAACTACTTTTTTTTCTTAAAATTCTCTAGTACTTGCAGCATCAGTTGCTGCAACTTATCACTTTGGCCGTGCTGTCGTTCTATCGTAATGGACCTTCGAATCTTGTTTACTTCACTGGTATCCACTTCACCTGTTGCGTTCTGAGCTATTATGTGGTCCGTGCGGGCTGCCGTGAGCTTTACTGAGTTTTGATGTTCGGTGGCAACAATCTCGTCTGGATTGGTCAATCCCATTCCTCCCAGTCTCGGTGGTAGTGCAAGGAGTGATCTTTCTGCTGGGGTTAAGTGAAGATGTTTCACTAATTTGGGAATGAAATTGACGCTGATAGCTTATTCCAGGGGGTGGAGGAGGGGTCCGTTATCAGGGATAATGCACACTAGGTACTTCCAGCGATGCTTGACTCCATGGATGAATGCCGCAAAAGCCGCATGTGGCTCTGTGTTAGCAATATCAGACAGAGCTTGGATTTCCCTAACCCCCTCATTCACCTTTCCCGTTACGTACTCGGTCTTGAAGTCCCTCGTGCCAATTACTGCGCCTAGGTGTGTTTGGCCATCCTTTGTTATTTTGACCTCACTTCCACCGAACACCTCCAGTGCCCGTTCATAATGTTCTGGCTTCACAATGAGGAAGGACTTGCTGGCATTTGCGTGGTACCCTATTTGTGGACCATATGATGTGATCAGGTCCCACCACGTTTTTGATGTCCTCCACTTTTCCTACTCCTGTAAGGTCGTCAGCATACGCCACTTACTTGACTACTACTACTAATAATATATAATAATAATAATAATAATAATAATAATAATGCTAATATATAATTATATTAATAATATATAATAATATTAATAACAATAATATATAATAATAATAGTAATAATAATCAACGGTTTATTGAAAGAGCATGGCTGCCGGAAGGCTGAAAATATACAGTTGCATAATTGGGGGATGGGTCACTTGAATGACAAATACTATACAAGTAACATACCGCCCACCTGGTGCGATGTCCTCCGTAAACTTCCTGATCTCTCGTATGTCTATGGGAATGGGTTGCGGAAAAGGGACGTGATTGCTGCCTGTTTCATCATTGGGTATGACTTTGCTTGGGAGATTGGTATCCCCGCATCCCCTGAGTAACGCTCTTGTGTATTATGCAGAAGACTCGACAGCCTCACCCTTATCCACTACCTCCTAAGATGTCCCCACACACAACACTTCCGTGACGCCTGCTGGACCACCACTTCACGACCCTCTGACGGAGACACTATGATCCCCCCCATACTGTCCAAATATTATGTAAATAATATTGATAATGTGTTAAAGGAATATCCTTTCTTCCATAGGCTTTAGTATGCCCCTTTATAATATTTATTTATACTGTATATCTTTGTGACACTTGCCAGTTGCTTCTGGTACAGCAGTACCTAGTGACAGCACTAGGATTCCGCTTCCTCTATCAAAGAATAAACTATTGAAATTGAATTGAAGTAACATATGTGTTACAGATATGATATATAATAACTAGGTGGGGAGAAGGTTATTGACTGGGAGTGACTAGACTGGTTAACTAAGAGTTGTTGAAAAGTTATACAATGGTTGGGACTGGGCTGTTCTTATAGCGGTTGTAGTGTCGAACAACAATTCGCTGACGAGGGACCTCGGGTGGAAGCAGTACCCGGTGTCAAGGATGGTGCAGAAGCTTCTCACCAAATTTGCAGATGAGGTCGTGGTGATGGTCAGAGAGAACCGAGAGGATCAGTGTGTTGAGCGCTTCTTGATATGTGGAGTAGGAAGGGGAGAGAATAATCTTCTGCACTTTTTCTAGGTGTTTCCGTTGTGTGGCATTTAGGGAGGTAGACCAGGTAGGAGAGGCATAGGTGAGCTTGGGAAGTATAAATGTTAAGTAAACACTGAGGAGCTCGTGTGCAGGAACTCAGAGGGACTTGAGTCGGCGGAGAAGATGGAGACGAAAACTGGAGGATTTGACAACTTCACTGACGTAAACGTTCCAATTTAGTTTATTATCTATAATGAAGCCGAAGTGCTTAGTGCATTGGTTGTTTTGCCCAGTTTTGGAGACTGTTTAATATATTCTGGAGGGCGGTCTATTCGGGAGCCGAGTTGTTGACACTGACACCCAATGGTGGAGTCGTCGACATATTTCCAGCGAGCAGAGGTTTCTCTTAGGGCATCATTGATAAGCATAAGTAAGCAGAGTGGTCCCATCTTGGTGCCTTGGGGAACGCCACAGGTGAGTGACTAAAAAGTGGAGACAGCCCCTCGGAAGCGTACGGCTTGGCGTTGATCACTAAGGAAGTCTGTAAGCCATGGTATAAGACTTCTCCGAAGCCCGAAGGCGATAACTTTATTGATGATTAAATTGTGGTCGACTAGGTCAAATGCCTTGGTGAAGTTAATGAAGGCGACAGCCACAGACGTCTTTCGTTTTTCCAGATGGCGGTATATGTAGTCGAGAAAGCCGACAGGATAGTGAGTGGTGGAGGAAGTATTCATATTACCAAATTGCTGAGGATCTATGGCGCCTGCAATATCAGCATAAGCCCAGTCGAACACGAAACTTTCACAGATTAAGCTGGGTATTGGGGTGATGGCAATGGGTCGTAACTCATTTAAGGATTATGGGCTGGTTGACTTGGGCACTGGTGACACAGCTGGGCATCTTGCTTGGCTGAGAGAAGCATTGATGATGGAGCAGAGGGGTTTAGCTAGTTCCGGGAAGAACTCCCTGTAGAGTTTCATTGGTAAGTCAATGGGGGTGGTGAAGCACGATAACATCAGTCTGTCCACACGTTTCCCTACTTCAAATTCTTCTACTAAGTCAGTGGGAAGGGGCTGATAGGTAAGCAGGGAGATTGGTTGTGTCAAGCCGGGAAGCGTCTGGCATATAGCTGCGTCACCATTAGTGAGATGGCTAAGGAAGGGGAGGGGGTGTGTCTTATTGTTTAGTCCACAGAGTTCTTTAAGCTTACCATACCACTGACTGTTGTTGGTCTGCTTCAGGTGTTGCATCCTGGTTAGGCAGTGAGGCTTCTTTGCAGTGCGTATTTCACGGATGACTCGGTTGCGAAGGGACCTGTAGCGGTTGTGGTCATTGAGATAAAGGCTCTGTCCCACTGCTGCTAAAGCCTTTTGATCCTAGGTGTGATCCAGGTAAGTCAGCTGGGTGTGATAAGTGGTGGTGAGCTTCCGTGGTGGTGATGCTATAATTTATCCATTTGGTTTCCACGTCATCCACGCTAAGTACTTCAGTCCAGGGAAGGTGAACTATCCACTGCCCGAAGGGCACTGCAGAGTCAGTAATCGGCCTGTAGGTCTTGATGTAGGGTCTCTGTACTTGGCTGGTAGTGGGAGATGCAGAACATAACACTGATAGGTGTGTGCTACATCCGAGGG
>NW_024735067.1:277500-312239 GCF_018991925.1 Homarus americanus
CTACCCTACACCTCCACAGGTGCCACCCAGGGGAGTCATCTCGTACAAGTACCAGGTGTATCAACCCCCCCCTCACAACCTACCCTCCCACCCGACCTCCCGACCTTCGACTTCCCTCCCCTTCCCCACCTGCTTCCCCCTCTCACCTCCTCCTCCCTTCCCCCTCCGCCTTCCCCTCCTGCAGTGTTGATGTTATTGCTGCTACAACCACTAACACTACTACTACAACATCAATTAGCAACAGCTACTACAACTACACAGCTACTGCAATTAATGTTTCTGCTGCTACTGTTGCCAATATTATTATTATTATTATTATCGTTGTTGTTGTTGTTGTTGTTGTTGTTGCTGCTGTTGTTTTTTTGTAGCTAACTACCACTGTCATTATTCCAACCACTACCATTACCACTACTACCACTAGCACCCTTTTGTTTTTAAACGTGGCCTCCAGCCTCCTCCAATACCACACCTTCGCCGCCATTTTATTACCTTAAAATTAAATATCCTAATACATAAGTAGCTATCCTAGCTGTGTTGAGTAAGTTGAGCCGCAGATCTATGCGGCATTCGAAGACTGTTGCATCAAAGTCGATACCTGCAGCTGTTGTCGGCTTTGGGGCTGCTGCTTCCGTTCGGAGATCACTTCCGCGAGTCTAGCGTAGAAGCGTCTTGCAGTTGGGCCCATCCCACCAGAGGTTGTGAACACCAGAGGAGTGAAGCTGCTTTGATCAACGTTCTGAATTCTCTCCCCATATGCCCTAATCTTGTCGTTCTCGTTCCTCCTGTGTGCAGCATCGAGAGCTAGATTGCAGTGACATGCGGCCATGGGATCAAAAATCCTTGTGTCAAAAAAGGCTCGCTGTCTCTGCGTTCAGAATCCTCGAGCACTGACGTCAACACGGGCTTCGTTGGATGTGTTTGAAGTCCTATGTTGGAAAATCTCACCGTCAATGGAAGGAGGGTCGGTTCTACCCTGACATCACGGCAGATTTCCTTCAACATATTTGCTGTGAGATCCCTTACTTCATCATGCCTCATGCAAATGAAGCCCCCTTTCTTGCACACCATGGCGTGATCGACGTCATAGGAAGAGCCACACACACATTGGGAGGGCAAACCTTGTACTGGCCTACCGTACCTTAGAGCATTGGCATCTGTAAATTCTTGTTTATTGAGACTGAAACCATTTGCCCTTATCGGTAACGTAGTTAACCATTTCGAGGCGCCCACCTCCTGCGCTATAGCTACTTTTTTTTCAAATTCTCTGGTACTTGCAGCAACAGTTGCTACAACTTATCACTTTGGCCGTGCTGTCGTTCTGTCATAATGGACCTTCGAATCTTGTTTACTTCACTGGTATCCACCTCCCCTGTTGTGTGCTGAGCTATTATGTGGTCAGTGAGGGCTGCCGTGAGCTTAACTGCGTTTTGATGTTCGGTGGCAGCGATCTCCTCTGGATTGGTCAATCCCATTCCTCCCAGTCTCGGTGGTAGTGCAAGGAGTGATCTTTCTGCTGGGGTTAAGTAAGGGTGTTTCACTAATTTGGGAACGAAATTGACGCTGATAGCTTCTTGCAGAGGATGCACGAGAGGACAGATGTCAGGGATAGTGCGCATCAGGTAGTTCCAGCGATGTTTGACTCCATGAGTGAATGCCGCAAAAGCCGCATGTGGCTCTGTGTTAGCAATATCAGACAGAGCTTGGATTTCCCAAACCCACTCATTCACCTTTCCCGTTACGTACTCGGTCTTGAAATCCGCCGTGCCGATTACTGTGCCTTGGTGTCTTTGGCCATCCTTTGTTATTTTGACCTCACTTCCACCGAACACCTCCATTACCTCTCCATAATGTTCTGGTTTTACAATGAGGAAGGACGAGTTGCTGGCGTTTGGGTGGTACCCTATTTGTGGGCCTCGCGATGTTACCAAGTCCCACAACTTTTTGATGTCCTCCACTTTTCCTGCTCCTGTAAGGTCATCAGCGTACGCCACTTGCTTGACCTCAGTTGTTTCAAATTTTATTGTGCGTTGGAGCACGGATAGGCCTATTGCATAAATTGCTATTGCAACAAGGTTCCTCTACGTTGATCCCTCAATTGACTGTATGATGGTATCACCTCTTAGAGGCTTGTTGTTTACTATATAGAGGTCTGATAGATTCCTATAGGAGTTTTCAACACACATTGCAAAGCTTGGACGCTTAATCTTGATGTTGTGCAGTGCGGCCTTGCGGTTAAGTATGTTGAATGCGTTTGAAGCATCCACCAGAAGAACGGCCTCACAATTGCACTGCTCAAATATCGTTCTCATGGCGTGAATGACAGCTTCCCCTCCAGCCTGGTGTCCAGCACAAACCTGCAGGTTCCCTGCTGCCGCCCTGACATCATCCTTTACCACCTCCCCACTACTACTACCACCATCACCACTACCACCACCACCACTACCAACTACCACCACCACTACCAACTACTACCACCACCACCACCACCACTATCAACTTCACTGAACACCAACACCAACACCACCCACGAACACCAACACCACCACCACCAACACCACCACCACCACACCACCACCTACACCACCACCACACCACCACTACACCACCACCACCCACCACACCACACACCACCACCACCACACACTATCACACCACCACCACCACCACCACCAACACCACCACTGCCACCACCACCACCACTTACCACCACCACCACCACCACCACACCACCACCACCACCACCACCACCACCCACCACCACACAACACCACCAACACCACCACCACCACACCACCACCACCACCACCACCACCACCACCACCACCACCACCACCACCACCACCACCACCACCACCACCACCACCACCACCACCACCACCACCACATCCACCACACCACTACCAACCACCACCACCACACCACCACCAACCACCACCACCACCACCAACAACACACCACCACACCACCACCACCACCACACCACCACCACCCAACCACCAACACCACCACTACTAACAACAACAACACCACCACCACCAACACCACCAAACCACCACCACCACCAACCACCACCACCACCACCACACCACCACCACCACCACCCACCACCACCACCACCACCACCACCACCACCACCACACCACCACCACACCACCACACCACACACCACCACCATACCACCACCACCACAACAACCACCACCACACCACTACCACCACCACCACCAATACCAGCACCACCACCACCACACCACCACCACCACCACCACCCACCACCACCACCACCACACCACCACCAACCACCACCACACCACCACCACCACACCACCACCACCACCACCACCACCACCACCACCACCACCACCACCACCACCACCACCACCACCACCCACCACCACCATCCACTACCACCACCACTACCAACACCACCACCACCACCACACCACCACCACCACCAGCACCACCACCAGCCAGCACCACCACCACACCAGCACCCCACCAATACCAGCACACCACCAATGCCACCACCACCACCACCACCACCAGACCACCACCACCACCAATACCAGCACCACCACCACCACCACCACCACCACCACCAAGACCACCACCACTATGTAGGTAAAAACAACAAATTGGAAAAACAGTGAGGAGATGGGAGGGAATGGAGGGAGAGAGGAGGAGGAGGAGGAGGAGGAGGAGGAGGAGGAGGAGGAGGAGAGTGCAGGTGGATGACATCAATATTTATAATTAATCCCAAAGACTCGTGGAGTCATAGGGTGTAGGGGGGTGTGGGGAGGGGGGGAGGGTGTGGGGAGGGGTGAGGGGGGAGGGGGGTGTGGGGAGGGGTGTGGGGAGGGGTGGGGGGTGTGGGGAGGAGTGTGGGGAGGGTGTGGGGGGGGGAGGGGAGGAGGGTGTAGGGGTGTGGGGAGGGGTGGGGAGGGGGAGGGGGAGGTGGGGAGGGTGGGGGCAGGAAAGGGTGTGGGGAGGGTGTGAGGGGAGGGCGTATGGAAGAATGTAGGTGTAGGGAGCTTATGTGGGGAGGATGTATTGACTGGTTGTGGGAGGGGCTGTGGCAGGAGAGGTGTGTGTTGAGGTGTAGGGAGGGGAGCTTGCAGCACCCATTGTTGTGAGGCGGGAGTTTTAATCACAGTAAGAACTAGAACGGGGACAGCTGGCCGGGTTGTGTTGTGAGGGTCGACTGAGAGACGGGTGTGTGTGTGTGTGTGTGTGTGTGTGTGTGTGTGTTTGTTTTTTGTTCTGTATTGTGATGTTTTATACCTATATTTAGATGTTTGTCACACACACACACACACACACACACACACACACACACACACCCACACACACAGAGGATTCACTTATAAGATTCGACCATAAACAAAGTCTCGTGAACCTCTTTGTCATCCAAACACTTCCTTTGTCATAGTGTGAGACAGGTTAACCGTAGCCGTGATTCTACTCCTTAGGGATCGAACCACTTAACCGTAACACAGGAGGCGAACACTGTACTCACTTGACCACCTCTCTCAGTGTTATACCGGATAAAGCCAGAAAATACCATCTTCTGTATCCCTCACACCATCACTTCCTACATCCGGCTCCCTCACATTATCACCTCCTACATCTGGCTCCCCACACCATCACCTCCTACATCCGGCTCCCTCACACTATCACCTCCTACATCCGGCTCCCCACACCATCACCTCCTACACCTGGCTCCTTCACACTATCACCTCCCACATCTGGCTCCCCCACACCATCACCCCACACCTGGTCATTCCCCACATTATCGCCTCCCCACATCCGGCTCCCCCACACCATCACTCCCTACATCCCACACATTCCTCCACACCATCATCTCCTCCTACATCCGGCTCCCTGCACACCATCACCTACATCCGGCCCCCACACCATCACCTCCCTACACTCAATATTCCCCACATCATCACCCACACCTGGCCTCACACCATCACTCCCTACATCCGGCCCCCACACCATCACCCCACACCTGGCCCCTTCCACACCATCACCTACATCTGGTCTCCCCCATACCATCACCCCTACATCCTGGCTCCCCTACCACTATCACCTCCTACATCCGGCCCCCACACCATCACCCCCACATCCGGCCCTCACACTATCACCTTGGGCACCTGGCCCCTCTACACCATCACCCTACATCTGTCTCCCCATACTATCACCTCCTAAGATCCGGCCTCCTTTCCACACTATCACCTCCTACATCCGGGTCTCCCCACACCATCACCTCCCACATCCGGCTCCCCACACCATCACCTCCTACATCCGGTTCTCTACATTATTACCTCCTACACCTGGGTTCTCTACACCATCACCTCCCACATCTGGCCCCCACACTATCACCTCCTACATCCGGCTCCTCTTACACTATCACCTCCTACATCTGCTATTCTCACACCATCACCTCCTACATCCGGCTCCTTCACACTATCACCTCCTACATCCGGCTCCCTCACACCATCACCTCCTACATTCGGCTCCCCCACACCATTACTTCCTACATCTGGCTCCCCTTCACCGCCTCTCTCAGATGAACACAAAGTTCCGAGAAATGAAATTTGACGCCGATGAAGATGTAATTGTTGGTAGAGAGAGAGACCCGATTACTGTGGTGTGGTCAACTGCTTCAGGGGTGGTCGATAATGTTGTTTTATTGGGACATGTTGTTCGTTACTTTCCTCTTTCTTTGTTCTTTCTGGTTGGCTTGAAATATATTTACCTGTCTACTTAAATGTGTTATTCTGTCTGTTTGTCTGTCTGTCCGCCCCCCCTTTCCCTCTCTCTCTGTATATTTTCACTATAACTGTCCTCCGTCTTATATGGTACAGGGCTGCTGGACAGAAGCTGATCCACTGGTTCTCATCACTCAGCAGCTGGTGGGTTCTTGCTCCCCTGGCAGGATACTTAGCCCACCCACGGGTTATTCTACTGTTAGTAAACACCATTGGCAGTGTACTCGTTATTGTTAAGTGTACAGTCACCCACAAAAGTCCTGTCGCCTCTCCTCTTAAACCACGAACCCCGAGAGTCAGTCAGACTCGTGAACCCGAAGACACTCATGCAATGTGATGCATCATCCTGTCCACGGCCAAAGAAAATGGGACCTCTCGGAGCCCTGGAAATCACCTGTGGCTGAGATTACATATTACACATATTGTCATTATTATTTCAGTTCTGCTAACACACACACACACACACACACACACACACACACACACACACACATCATCATTCAACATACTTAACCAGTCGCCAACATTTCATCAACAACACACAAAACCACAACATTCTGAAGCCTTCCTGTTATTATTTCCCCCACATAAACGTTGAACTCTGGAGCAGCTGAATAATGTGTGTGTGTGTGTGTGTGTGTGTGTGTCAGACACCTGGACTGTGACTGGTATAGACTGAGAATTCTTACAATAAATACGGATATATCTTTATACGTATTTAACGGTGGAAAAAAATAAGGAAAATGTATCATATAACTGACAAGTGTAAAAGTAAACACTGGGAGAAACAGGTCACAACTCTGTCATGTTTATATCATCAGTTAATGTTCTCTTCCTGGGGGTATAATTAAGTGGTTAAGCAACATTACATTAATTTTCTTAGTTACAATTATGTCATATTCCGTATCTAACAAGTTCCCATTATCATTTAGTAATTGTCTATTAATTGGGGCTAAATTCTGTTATTAAACAACATAGACACAATGGCCTGATTATCACCTGTCATATATAGTATCTGACAGGTGTACATCATTATTTATCTATACCTGGAGTTTAGAAACATAATATACAATTTTATAAGTTGAAGTTTGATGTACGGTAATAATTTTTTTGTAAACACTATTGATGAGAAAACTGCTTCGATATTGTACCAGAACCTTGACAGCTCATAACCGCTGAATGTTTCTTTGATAAAGTAATCTAAAACTTATACATGTCGTCATAGACGTCAAAATTCATCCTTGCCTCGTTGTCAGTCTGTAATTCGGGCATTCAGAGCACACAAGAGCCACACTGTTTACATCCGTCTTGAACAAATCAAAAGACTCAGAAAGTAACTCGGGGAATCTAGCATTGAAATTTGCTCCCATTTTCTGTCCATATCCGTGGGAAGTAACGAGCTTGATGAGCTGAGAGCAGTTCACAGGGGGAGGGTGAAACTTCAGGTGAGAAGCGTGTCATCGGGGCAAACCTGACTTGGACTGACCTGACCTGACACAAGGAGAGTAACTGCTTTAATACCTGTTGGCCACGTCCTTCAGTCCTTAACACTTGGACTAAAAAAAAATGCAGGACCGTTGCAAGATCCAGGTGACCCTATGGCCTCCTGACCCCTTATGGTGCATCTTGTGACCCCAAGAAGGTCATGACAGCAAACAACCACAACGTGAAAGCTTGTATTAGAGGACGAAAGGTTTGCTGCCTTCACGCTCACTAATAACCAATTAATGTGATAATGAGGACATGAGAATTATTACTGAAACGCGATATTTGTTGTTTTCCCGGCAGCCAACACCTCCTTCCAACTTTCAACTACAACGTGTTCTTATCTAATGATAACGGTTATGTAAGAACTTGTGAATGATGAAAGTAAAACTGACACTTCAGAAGAATCTGTGCGGTATTTTGTGGCTTCTTTGAAATATATAAAAGCTGTTGTAAATTGTCTTGGTATACGTTAACTTCGGACACACTGTAGCTACACTGTGTTTAACACCTATTTTAACGTTCTAACAAATAATAAATGTTTACCTTTTGAACATGGCAGTTGTAATGTTGTTAGTGTTCCTTTCTTAATCCTTACAAGTGTTCTTGGTATTGGTAGTCCAAGCAGTTTGTATTACAAGTTATCCTCAAACACACTGACCTCCAAATGGAAGCCGCATGTTTGGTTATTTTCACCGTTTATAGTCTTTCCTCTTGCACAGGTGAATCCATCTTCTTCTCAGCTTCTTTCCTTCGGAAAACGATGGAAAGTTATATCATCCCTGTTTCTACTTTGTGATAAACACCCAAAACCGACCAAGTGCTCAGCAGGTTTATCGTTGTTTATGTATGTGTGGGCACTAGTGACGTCATGAGTTGTGAACGGTCCGTTTTCCTTGATGAGTGAACTGACCTTTGTGTTCTATATTGTCCATAAATACTGCGGGTTGACGAGTCTGAACACAGGTAGAGGCAGGTGAGCAGGTATTCATGCAAGTTACGGTGAAAATTAATGTGTGTGTGCGTGTGTGCATAAACAGACGTGTGAAAAAGCGTAGATATAGAATATAAATAGAATGATATATTATTTGAGAATATACAGACAGACAGACAGACACAGACAGACAGACAGACAGACAGACAGACAGACAGAAATATTCACAATAACAAACTTGATGAACACAAAAACGAAGAGACATTGCAGTAAGGGACAGAGGGAGGTCTAAGAGATGGAGATACAAGGCTGATATAGAGAGATGCAACGAGAGATAGAGCAAGACACTGGAGATGTAGAGCGAGATGTTAGAGCAAGACACTGGAGATGTAGAGCGAGATGTTAGAGCAAGAGACACTGGAGATGTAGAGCGAGATGTTAGAGCAAGAGACAGAGAGAGGCACAGCTGTTTGACTTACCACTTAATCTATAAATCAATACAAAACCATCATACGCCACGGGACGAGTCGCTCTGAGACACAAATTAATTAATAGAATGAAGAAAAAAAGATCAATAAACTGTGGAAGAATAGAGACCAACAAGTGTACACAATCAATGGCCTCCCCTCCCCTCCCCCCTCCTCCCCCACCCCCCCCATTACAGGGGGTCAGAGAGTAAAGATGATTAATGTAGTATATTATGATTGGCTACAGTATAATACTCTCTCTCTCTCTCTCTCTCCCTCCCTCTCCCCCCCCTCTCCCCCTCTCCCCCCTCTCCCCCTCTCCCCTCTCTCTCCCCCTCTCCCCTCTCCCCTCTCTCTCCCTCTCTCCCCTCTCCCCTCTCTCTCCCTCTCTCCCCTCTCTCTCCCCTCTCTCTCCCTCTCTCCCCCCTTTCTCCTCCCTCTCTCCCCTCCCCCTTCTCTCTCTCTCCCCTCTCCCCTCTCTCTCTCCCCTCTCCCCCTCTCTCCCCCCTCCCCCCTTCTCTCTCCCCCTCCCCCCTCTCTCTCCCCCCCCTCTCCCCTCTCTCTCCCCCCCTCTCCCCCTCTCTCTCCCCCCTCTCCCCTCTCTCTCCCCCTCCCCCCTCTCTCCCCTCCCCCCCCCTCCCTCCCCTCTCCCCCTCTCTCTCCCCTCTCCCCTCTCTCTCCCCCTCCCTCCTCTCCTCTCTCCTCCTCTCTTTCTCCCCTCCCTCTCTTTCTCTCCCCTCCCTCTCTTTCTCTCCCCTCCTCTCTTTCTCTCCCCTCCCTCTCTTTCTCTCCCCTCTCTCTCTCTCTCTCTCTCTCTCTCTCTCTCTCTCTCTCTCTCTCTCTCTCTCTCCCCTCTCCCCCCTCTGCCCCTCTGCCCCCCTCTTCCTCTCTCCCCCTGTCTCCTCCCTCTCCCCTCCCCTCTCTCTCCTCTACCCCTCCCCCTTCCCTCCCTCACCCTCTCCCCCCTCTCTCCCCTCCCTCTCTCTCCTCCCCCTCCCTGTTCCCTCTGTCTGTCTCCCCGTCCACCCTCTCCCCCCTCCCTCTCCCCCTCCCCCTCTCCCTCCCCCTCCCCTCCCTCTCTCCTCCCTCTCTCTCTCCCCTCCGTCTCTCCCGTCCACCCTCTCCCCCCCTCCCCTCTCCCCTCCCCCTCTCCCTCCCCCCTCCCCTCCCTCTCTCTCCTCCACCCTCTCTCCCTCTGTCTGTCTCCCCGTCCACCCTCTCCCACTCCATCATAACACCTCCCTACCGTTTTTATTGATATGTGGAGGAGGTTTCAATATTTTTTTGTTGGGTTGGTGAACGGAGAGGGAGGAGGAGAGGAGGAAGGAGAGAAATGGAGGGAGAGACAGGGAAGAAAGGAGAAGGAAGAAAGTAGAGGAAAAAGCAGGAGGGAGGGAGAAATAGGGAAGGAGGTTAAAAGTGATGTAAAATTGTATTAGTCCTTGAAAAAAAAACCAATATATCAAATTATATCATTTTATAATTATCTATTGTTTTTGTCTTGTATTTTATGCCCGATAAATCGATCCAACGATAATTATTGAATATTACTTATTTCTCATTAAAACATCATCACATTATAGTCTTGGTTTTTGTCTTATGACTTTCTTATCTTATGCGTTATTCCCCCATTCGTAAATAAAAGCAGGCAATATTTATGTGAATTTCACCATAAAAACACAACTTGATTCATCTTTCCTCTTCTCTTATGTTTATCCTCCCTTTTTTGTTTTTCTTCCTTACCGTAAGGAAGAAAAACAAAAGAAGAAGGATATAATATTTTTTGTTCACGTAAGAACCTAACGTGAACAAAAAAATATGATATTCTTATGTATTTCGCCTTTAAGAACGTTCTGTTATTCTACATATGTTTCCTTGCGTGTCATAATAAAATTACCAGGTAATATAGTGGCTTAATTACCTTAGTTGTTTGTGAATATTTGGAGGGAGTTATGACACAGCCAGCTCTTGGAGGGAGTTAGGACACAGCCAGCACTTGGAGGGAGTTATAACACAGCTAACTCTTGGAGGGAGTTATTACACAGCCAGCACTTGGAGTTATAACACAGCCAGCACTTGGAGGGAGTTATAACACAGCTAGCTCTTGGAGGGAGTTATTACACAGCCAGCACTTGGGTTATAACACAGCCAGCACTTGGAGGTTATAACACAGCCAGCACTTGGAGGGAGTTATAACACAGCCAGCACTTGGAGAGTTATAACACAGCCAGCACTTGGAGGAGTTATAACACAGCCAGCACTTGGAGGAGTTATACAGCCAGCACTTGGAGGTTATAACACAGCCAGCACTTGGAGGGAGTTATAACACAGCCAGCTCTTGGAGGGAGTTATGACAGCAGCACTTGGAGGGAGTTATGATATAGCCAGCACTTGGAGGTTATGACACAGCCAGCTCATGGAGGGTTATGATACAGCCAGCACTTGGAGGGAGTTATGATACAACCAGCACTTGGAGGAGTTATAACACAGCCAGCACTTGGAGGGAGCATGATTATAACCAGCAATTGGAGGGTTATGATACAGCAGCACTTGGAGGGAGTGATATAGCCAGCACTTGGAGGGAGTTATAACCCAGCACTTGGAGGAGCAGCACTTGGATTGTGATGCCAGCACTTGGAGGGAGTTATGATACAACCAGCACTTGGAGGGAGTTATGATATAGCACTTGGAGGAGTTATAACACAGCCAGCACTTGGAGGGAGTTACAACCAGCAATTGGGGGAGTTATGAACCAGCACTTGGAGGAGTTATAACACAGCCAGCACTTGGAGGGAGTTATAACACAGCCAGCACTTGGAGGGAGTTATGATACAGCCAGCACTTGGAGGAGTTATAACACAGCCAGCACTTGGAGGTTATAACACAGCCAGCTCTTGGAGGGAGTTATGATACAGCCAGCACTTGGAGGAGTTATGACACAGCCAGCTCATGGAGGGAGTTATGATACAGCCAGCACTTGGAGGAGTTATAACACAGCCAGCTCTTGGAGGATTATGACACAGCCAGCACTTGGAGGAGTTATGATATAAGCACTTGGAGGGAGTTATAACACAGCCAGCTCTTGGAGGAGTTATGATATACCAGCACTTGGAGGAGTTATAACACAGCCAGCACTTGGAGGGAGTTATGATACAACCAGCAATTGGGGAGTTATGATACAACTCAGCACTTGGAGGGCGTTATGATATAGCCAGCACTTGGAGGAGTTATAACACAGCCAGCACTTGGAGGAGTGATACAACCAGCAATTGGGGAGTTAGCACAGCCAGCACTTGGAGGGAGTTATGATATAGCCAGCACTTGGAGGGAGTTATAACACAGCCAGCACTTGGAGGAGTTATGATACAACCAGCAATTGGGGAGCCAACACTTGGAGGACCAGCACTTGGAGGGAGCAGCACTTGGAGGTTATAACACAGCCAGCACTTGCAACCAGCCAGCACTTGGAGGTTATAACACAGCCAGCAGCACTTGGAGCACTTGGAGTTATAACACAGCCAGCACTTGGAGGGAGTTATGATACAACCAGCAATTGGGGGGAGTTATGATAGCCAGCACTTGGAGGGGTTATAACAGCACTTGGAGGGAGTTATAACACAGCCAGCACTTGGAGGAGTTATGATACAACCAGCAATTGGGGGAGTTATGATATAGCCAGCACTTGGAGGGAGTTATAACACAGCCAGCACTTGGAGGAGTTATAACACAGCCAGCACTTGGAGGGTTATTATAACACAGCCAGCACTTGGAGGTTATATACAGCCAGCACTTGGAGGAGTTATAACACAGCCAGCACTTGGAGGAGTTATAACACAGCCAGCACTTGGAGGAGTTATGATACAGCCAGCACTTGGAGGATTAGACACAGCCAGCTCATGGAGGAGTTATGATGCAGCCAGCACTTGGAGGAGTTATGACACAGCCAGCATGGAGGGAGGAGATAGCCAGCACTTGGAGGGCCAGCACTTGGAGGAGTTAGATACACCAGCAATTGCACAGCCAGCACTTGGAGGAGTTATAACAGCCAGCACTTGAGGAGATAACAGAGGAGGAGTTATGATACAGCCAGCACTTGGAGGAGCAACACAGCCAGCACTTGGAGGGAGTTATGATACAACCAGCAATTGGGGGAGTTATAACACAGCCAGCACTTGGAGGAGTTATAACACAGCCAGCACTTGGGGTAGTTATGACACAGCCAGCACTTAGGTAGTCATGACACAGAGTTATGACAGCCAGCACTTAGGGGTAGTCATGACACAGAAGTCATGACACAGCCAGCACTTCGGGGTAGTCATGACACAGCCAACACTTGGGGGTAGTTATGACACAGCCAGCACTTAGGGGTAGTTATGACACAGCCAGCAATTGGGGGTAGTCATGACACAGCCAGCACTTGAAGGGATTTACGACAGAGCCAGCACTTGGAGGAGAGTTATAACACAGCCACAAAATTCTAGGTTCACCTCCCATCTCTCGCAGGTGCGGCTATTAGCAGGTAATATGACACAAATTGACAGGTGCTGCCAAGACCAGTATCTCTCCTGCTGGATCACAAAATAGAACGAATCCTATTGAACTCCGATAAATCCCGTAATGACACATTGGCTTTATGACTCCAGACGATCGATATAACTAGAACAACTGAGAAATAAAGATGACACAGTGGAAGTACATGATAACGAAGGAAGAGATAGAATAACGACAATAATAGGTTGAGTTACTTAAGATTCCAGAAACGTATAGATTTTAGTACTGCGTTAGAGGTGGAGTAATTCCTGTGTTATGGCAGAGTATTATAGAGGTGGTACCTTATACTTAATTATTTATATCTAACCCCCTACACTTTCACTTATACCTAATCACTTACACCTGCACCTAATCACTTACACCTGCACATAATCACTTACACCTGCACCTAATCACTTACACCTGCACATAATCACTTACACCTAATCACTTACACCTGCACATAATCACTTACACCTGCACCTAATCACTTACACCTGCACATAATCACTTACACCTAATCACTTACACCTGCACATAATCACTTACACCTAATCACTTACACCTGCACCTAATCACTTACACCTGCACCTAATCACTTACACCTGCACCTAATCACTTACACCTACACCTAATCACTTACACCTTCACTTACATTTAATTTTAAAGAATGATATTCCTAATAATTTTCAGATTTTAATTTCAAAATACCTAAAAAATATATATTTTTTCAAACGCTAAAAATACCAATAATTTATAAGCTATTCAACCCTCCCTCCCTCCCCACCCTCCCTCCCCATTTTCCCTCCCCTACTCCCCCCCTCCCTCCCCCACCCCCTCCCTATCCCCCATAATAAAAAACACCTCCTCTCGATAAATTACTTGCCTCCAAAAATTTATAATCAGGAAATAATTACCATAGAGATTAATTATTCCCCGATTATTTATTTAGACTGCAGGAGCTTAAAGAAGAGAGACCAGGGGAAAAAAATGAAGGATTATTGGTAAGAAAGAGAATATATAAGAGGAGGATAAAGGTATGTTAACAAGAAGTCCGGATAAAGGAGGGGAAAATAAGTCCGGATAAAAGGGGGAAATAAGTCCGGATAAAGGAGGGGGAAATAAGTCCGGATAAAGGAGGGGAAAATAAGTCCGGATAAAGGAGGGGAAATTATGAGTCCAAATAAAGAAAAGGAAATCCCAAGGTAAAGAAGTAGATAAAATATATGATAAACATTGAGAGACAATTTTGGACTATAAGAGAGGAAGATAAACAGAGTAATTTTCACATCAACCCAATAATTTCCCCACCACTATACAAAAAATTCCCCACCACTCAAAAAATTTCCCCACCACACACAAAAAAAATTCCCCACCACAAAATTTTTTTTCTATCACCGTACAAAAATTTCCCCACCACAAAAAAAAATTTACCCCACCACTTCAAAAATCCCCACCACCTACTGGAAAAAAAACCCTTCACCCAACGATTATTTCCCCAGCACTGAGAACCTAGCGGCCTCAACTTCATCTGGTCGTTCTTGTGAAGTCTGAATGACGTCACCTTGAGAGCTGAGCAAATAAACAAAAGAAACAAAGACCATCCACGAACTGATCAATAACCAATCAGAGGCCAGCAGAGCATCACGAAGGGAAAGGGGAAGAGGAAAGGGGAGAGTAAAATGGGGACAGGAGAAGGGGAGGAATAGGTAGAGAGGAGGAAAGAGGATGGGATATGATAAAGAGAGGGAGAAGGAAGAAAGGCCGAAAGGGAAGGAATGGAAGGGAAGAAAAAAAGAAGAGTGGAAAAAGAGAATACAGAATAGGTAGAGTGGAAGAGAAGGAGGTATGAAGGAGAGGGGGGGAAGGAAAACGCGAAGAAAGGGAGGGAAAATAATGTAGTAGAGAGAAAGAAAGGGAAGGAGAGAGAAAAGGAGGGGTTGGATGGAGGGTATAAGGAAAAGGGATGAAGGGGGAGAGAGAGAGAGAAGGCGGGAGGAAGGGAAGGAGCTACGTAGAGAAGGAGGGAGAGTGACATTAAGTGGGGTAAATAGGAAGGGAGGGAGGGAGGAGGGGCGAGAGACCAAAGGGGGCGTAAGACCACAGCCTCACGCCCCTCCTAACAACCCATTAGCCCAGGAACAAGGTTGTGACCCGCCCAGAGGGGTAGTAGGTAGGTCCTGCTGGGTGGTGGGGAGGAAAAGGAGAAGAGGACAGAGACACAGAGTGATAAAGGAGGACAGAGAAAGAGAGACGAATGAAGGAGAGAGAAGGGAGGCACGGAAGGGAGAGAAAAAAACAAGAGTAACAAACAAATAATTGACACTAATATAAAAATTAACCCTTTGGCCATGTGGGAGAGGGGGGAGGGGGGTGATTTAGGGGAGGGGGCAGATTAGTGGAGGGAAGATTGGGAAGTGGGGGATTTAGGGGAGGGGGGGGGATTTTGGGGAGGTGGGTATTTGGGGAGGGGGGTGACGGGGGAGGTGGGGTGATTTTGGGGGAGGGGTGGTGATTTAGGGGAGGTGGGTGACGAGGGGAGGGGTGGTGATTTAGGGAGGGTGGGGTGATTTAGGAGGGGGCAGGATTTAGAGGAGGTGGGGATTTAGGGGAGGGGTGTGCAGACGGGGGGAGGGGGGGAGATTTAGGGAGGTGGGTGATTTAGGGAGGTGGTGATTTGGGGAGGAGATTTAGAGGTGGTGACGAGGGGAGGTGGGTGATTTAGGGGAGGGTGGGTGACGAAGAGGGTAAGATAAAGGAGGGGTGATTTAGGGGAGGGGGGGTGATTTAGGGGGAGGTGGTGATTTAGGGGAGGTAAGATTTAGGGGAGGGTAAGATTGAGGGGATGTAAGATTTAGGGAGATAAAAGGATTTGGGGATAGTGACGAGAGTGTATTTGTGGATGAGGAAAGGAAAAATGATGTCAAATTTACTAATATAACTATATTTAGTTCAAGAAGCCTAGAGTTTCCTTGTGTTTCATTATGCAGATGGATACGCTTGTGTTCTATCCAGGCCAATGGTCCATATTGTGTGCAGTGTATAGACAGACAGACAGACAGACAGATGGAAAGAAGAATAGTTAGATGTATTGGTTGATTGATAGAAAATAATAAATGACAAAGAAACAGATAGACAAAATAAGTAGTTGGCCTTTTGATGAAATGATGACGAGAAATTGTTATAGATGAAAAAAAAAAAAATAGATAAGCAGACAAAAAACAAAAGCGAAATTAAAAAAAATATATATATCAAAATTATTACATCTGAAAAATTTCCCCAAATATTCTCAATCTTTAACACCAAACTTTGCAACAAATAAATAAGGTGAATATTAATGGACACTAATGGGTAGTGAACTTATGTCAGGTAATTCATCAACTCTGGGTAACCAATGAGGCCTGGTGTGAGGGGGGGAGGGGGTGATGGTGTTGTATGGAGGAGAGAGGTAGAGGTAGGGAGAGACACTATAATGATGGTGAGGGGTGATGGTGTTGTATGGAGGAGAGAGGTAGAGGTAGGGAGAGACACTATAATGATGGTGAGGGGTGATGGTGTTGTATGGAGGAGAGAGGTAGAGGTAGGGAGAGACACTGTAATGATGGTGAGGGGTGATGGTGTTGTATGGAGGAGAGAGGTAGAGGTAGGGAGAGACACTATAATGATGGGTTGAGGGGAGGGATGGGTGACGAGATGGATTTAAGGGCTGAGGGAAACATGATATAGAATGGAGAGAGAGAGAGAAATTGAAAAATTAAATGGACGGTAAAATGAATGGTTGAAATGAATAGCTGGGGAACATGTGAGAGGTCATAAGGAAAATGATGATTATGGAAAATAATTACGAATTTGTGGTGGAGCATGGAAGGGAGTGAAGGGAAGGGAGGGGAGTGAAGGGAAGGGGAGCAAGGAAGGAGAAGGAAGGAGGAAGGAAGGAGGGAGAAGGAAGGAGGTAGGAAGGAGTGAAGGGAAGGGGAGTAAGGAAGGAAGGAGTGAAGGGAACGAGTGAAGGGAAGGGAGGGAAGGGGAGGAAGGGGGAGGAGGGGGAAGGCAAGAGGTGGGGGGTGGATGAAGTGAAGGGGAGGAAGGGGAAGGGTAGGGAAGGGAAGGGGGAGGAAGGGGGAGTGAAGGAAGGGGAGGGAAGGAAGAAGGGAGTGAGGAGGGAATGAGGGGAAGGAGGAAGGGGGAGTGAAGGGAAGGGAGTGAAGGAAGGAGTGAAGGAAGGGAGGAAGGAAGGGAGGAAGGGAGGAAGGGAAGGAATGAGGGAAGGGAGATGGAAGGGGAGGAGGGAAGGGGAGTGAAGGAAGGAGTGAAGGGAAGGGGAGGGAAGGGAAGGAGTGAAGGAAGGGGAGGAGGGGAAGGCAAGATAAGATGGAAGGGAAGGGGAGTGAAGGGAAGGCAAGATGGATGATGGAAGGGAAGGGGTGTGAAGGGAAGGCAAGATGGATGATGGAAGGGAAGGAAGCAGCAAAGACGTGAGGGGATTGTGTACTCTCTCACTCTCTCTCAGCCAGTATCTCTCTCTCTCTCTTTCTCTTTTTTTTTTTTACAGTATTAGCCCACCCGGGCACAGGTCACCGACCCACACCAGGGCCTGGGGGGAGAAAATAAAATAATAATAATAATAATAATAATAATAATAATAATAATAATAATAATAATAATAATAATAAATAAATACAAAATGGAAAAAAAATTCAAGAGTGAGAAACAATATATGTATGCTGTGTTATGAAGTAAGAGAAACAATTGAGACCCTGCAATTGTGTGTAAATGAGGCAGAAAGTCAGATCATCAACCTGGGACTTTGGTCACATGTGGCAGCAGGGTCTACCATTAGACAACACATTATGCTTCCAATTTCTTCCCAGGCGGTAGTACCTCCCTGTTTGGTAGCTGCCTACTACCTAAAGATTCACAACCCCATCCCAACCTAACCTAACCTAACCATACCATGAGGAATAAGGGCGACCTCTTAATGAGCCCTGAAGTCACACTGGGTCTCAGTCCTTAATGGGTAGGTTGGGTTTTATTACGTCTGGGGTCTACTAGGACGGGGGCCAATTAGAATAAGGCGACCTGTGGTATAATGGTTAGTATACTCCCTTTGCAATTGAGTGGTCCAAGGTTCTATCCCGGGCAAGTGAAGCTATGGGCAAGTTTCTTTTCCACCATTTGCCTCTGTCTACCCAGCAGTAATTGGGGACCTGGTTGTCAGCCAATTCGAGGATCGTGTTTCGGGGTTATTGTTATCCAGTGCAGTTGGCGAGTTGTCCGGCCTTCTCTGACTATTCCTTGATACTGGGTCATGCACCTCGTTAACTCAGGGTGTGGTTGTTGTGTTGGCGACAGCTTCTACACCTTAAACACTGGGTCATGCAGCTCGTTAACTCAGGGTGTGGTTGTTGTGTTGGCGACAGCTTCTACACCTTGAACCAATTCACGCCCAGGTGGCCTTAGTGTCAGCCAGTGTCCAACACGAGGGAGACGAACGATTGATCTTACGAAAAGAGGGGAAAACTGGTTGAAGATCTCCTGTGTTGCGTAATTAGGTTAACATCCTGCCAAGTGCGTGCGTGTAGATTCTCGTTCGCTTATCAGTGTTTGTACAGAGTTAGTGAACACAGAGAAGAATAAGATGATAATGGAGACTGAAATGAATCTTGGGACAGATAGATAGGTCGATAGTATTGAGAGAGAGAGAGAGATAAACACAATCTGGGGCCCATCCTGTTGACAGAAAGGAGCGTCTAACTATCTTACTCTCGCTCTGTCAATGTTGAGTCACTATCAGAAACTTTCTTCTTTTCCGCCTAAAGAAGTTTGTGTTGTTCTCTAAGTTAATCTTCATAGCAGATCTTCTTGTTGCTTTCCAATTTATATCCATTTTAATTTGTTAATTGTTATTGAACAGTTTGATTTGTTCCATATTTTCATTTTGTTCATTGTTCAGTTTTTATTTGTTTCATTAAATTTTTTGTACAATGTTCAATTTAGTTTTGTACTGTTTCGTTTTCTTTTGTTCAATTTTTATTATATTATTCAAGTTTTAATTGATCTCACCTTAGGTTGATATTTGGTGCATGCACTTCACCCTGTATGTAAGAGTCATCCTATCATTGTACTTCACTCTTTATGTGGACTAACAGGAATGATGGTAAGAGGGAGACAAGTCCTATGTTCAACCTAACCTAACTCAACACTAACCTAACTTAACCTAATTCAACTCAACACTAACCTAACTTAACCTAATTCAACTCAACACTAACCTAACTTAACCTAATTCAACTCAACACTAAGCTAACCGAACTCAACACTAATCTAACGTAACCGAACTCAACACTAATCTAACCTAACCTAACTCAACACTAACCTAACCGAACTCAACACTAATCTAACCTAACCTAACCTAACCTAACCTAACTCAACACTAACCTAACCTAACACCAACAGGTAAATTATTATACTTACATTACCTGTTATAATTATTTTACTTTTTCTGGTTTTACTTCGCCTATCTGTCTGTCTCTTGATCCACCTGTCAGTTTTCCTTCATTTCTCCCACCCTCTATACGTCTGTTTTATACTCTCTCTCTCTCTCTTTGTCTACCTGTCTCTTTTTTCTGTCTCATTGCTTGTCTGTTATTCTGTCCGCCTCTCCTTCCCATTTTCCCTCTCACTTCCTTTCTCATCCACCCGTTCTTGCTCATTTTCTCTTCTTTTTCCCTCTCCATTTTCTCCTTCCCTTCATCCTCCCTCTCACTTCACTCTCTCCCACCCTCCCTCACTCCTTCACTCCCTTCTTCTATCCGCCCTTCACACACACTCTCCCTTTATCCTCACTCTTACATCCCTCTCACCCACTCCTTTCCCTCTCCTCATCATCATTCTCCCTTTATCCCTTCCTCTCCTTATCATCCCACTCCGTTTATCATCCCTCTCACTTCCCACTCCCCTTATCCTCCCTCTCACTTCCCACTCCCTTTATCCTCCCTCTCACATCCCTCTCACCACTCAATGTACGATCACTTTATGCCTCCACTTACCGAAAATAACCGAAGCACCTGACCACTCACACGGCATAAAGGGACTTGACACAATGGACTTGGCGGCCGCTTGTGTGTTCATGAGGACTCCAGACTCAAGTCCTACTCGGGAAGTCCTCGAGGGGGAGGTGTTTATTTTTTTTTTTACAAATTTTCCCTCGTGCGAAGAGAGAGAGAATGAGAGAGAGAGAGAGAGAGAGAGAGAGAGAGAGAGAGAGAGAGAGAGAGAGAGAGAGAGACAAGCAAGTAGACAGACATGTAAAGAAAGAGGAAAAAGGAGAAAGAGACAGACAGACAGAATGAGAGAGAGAGAGAGGATGGGAACAAAGAGCCACAGATAGAGTAAGAGAGGGAGAGAAAGAAAAGCACTTTACTATTGACCAAGTGAGGAGTGTACATCAGGAGAGACTCAGAACCCGCCTGAAGGAGCTGTGGAGGATAGCGAGTGAAGAGCGTCGATTAGGAATTACAGTGTGTGTGTGAATTAGTATGAGGGTGAGAAGAGAGAGAGAGAGAGGAGGGGACTACCGACCCTTTCATTACAATCAGTCTCTCACAAGGCGTCGAGACCCATTCTACAGCCAGGCAGGTATCAAAGCTCTTGGAAGGAAACAAACTCCCTGACGACAAACAATTTGGTTTTAAGAAATGCTCACTCTCACGCTAGCCTCCTCCTGAAGCAATCCAACTCCAGGAGCCAGGCGTTGGGGGACTTCAAAAGCAACTGTAATAATCACCTAGGAACATTATCAAGAGCCTTCGATTGGGTCTGGTATCCAGGTCTTTACGCTAGATTGCAATACTGTATATGGATCTCTGCTGAGTCTAGCTGTAGGTGACCAGATACATCAACTCCGCTAGGTTATTACAATCAAAGAAACTCAGCCTTGAAGTACCCAAATAGCATCTGGTGTAGTGCAAGGTAGTGTGCTGGGACATATGCTTTGGATATTTTTTTTTTCCAGTGACCTTTTGAAATTGGTCCCAGAGTCATACATACATGGGTGAATGTACTATTAGATTGGTTCGCTCTTACAGTCAACCAACACCTGAAGACAATCACCAGGCACCATGAACTACCAGGCGAAACAACAAGTCTCAGTGGATGAACAATAGACAGACTTGGTAGATCATAATTGAGTGTGAATTTTACTCCTAAATAACAGTTGTTAGTCACGTTTAAGAGCTGCCTGCCGAAGGAGCATCAACAGCCACAGGACTCGTATATGTAGCCAGAGTCCAGTCACTTCTTGAATACACTCCACACTACTGGCAGGTGAGTCCGCTGTCTCACCTGACTCCTGGACTAGGGGTAGGAGGAAACAGAGAGACTCATCATAAAAGTGACAGCTAGTGGCGAGTCTCACAGTTTCGCTTAACAAATGTATTGACGAAGCTTGGAGTACAGTTTGCCTATTGTGAGTAATTCAGTCAGGTCTTGACACTGAGGGTGGTATCACTTCTCACTGCCACGCAGCACAGTGGTTCGTATACAGTATAAGTCATATTCTATTTGCGGACTAATCAGTGTGGGCTGACAAATTTAGGATAGACTGCAAGAATGTCCCCAAGCATTCCTGATTCAATGTAGTAATTACATAGTTCATGATACAATAAGTCAGGTGGCCTGAAGTCTTTGACAGTGTCACATTCAATAATATAGTGTTCAAGTGTATGCTTTAAAGGTTTATCACAAAGTTTACATGCTGAGTGTTCCGGTATGGGTACAGCGTTACTAACTTGCCAGATGTGTCTGTATCCTAGCCTAATTCTGGCCACGACTGCATCACATGTCCTTATGCTGGCCATACCGATACCTCTTGTCACAAAATTTGTCATATTTACTAATGCTATAACTACCAGGTCTCTACATTTCTGAGAGAGAGAGAAGAATACCATAATTTTCCACAATCATTTCTTCACAGTGTTTACCTCTCTTTACAAATTTCTATCTCTCATAATTTCCCAATGACTGATGGACGATTGTGAGTACTAAACTCTCATTGTTTTACACACACACACACACACACACACACACACACACACACCGCAACTCCTCAAAGAAGGAAGTCTACCGCAGATTAACTAAAAAATCAGAGCCGCTTAGATCAAAACGGTTTAATTAACCTAACAAAGCAAAGAGAACTCCCGGCAGTATCGTGTTCAGTCAAAGATGAACAAGAAGACGCAGTAGAGGAGGAGGAGCATGAAGAAAGGGCAGGGAGAGGAGGGGGCGGGAGGGAGGAAGGAGGAGGAGGAGGAGGAGGAGGAGGAGGGAGAGAGAGAAGGGCAGTAGGAGGATGTGGAGGTGACTGTGTTGGTGGAGTAATAGAAGGAGGAGGAGGAAGAGGTAGGAGGAGAAGAAGGTGAAGGTGGAAGAGGAGGAGGAGGAAGAGGAAGGGGAGGGGGGAGGAGGAGGAGGAGGCGGAGGAGGAAGAAGAGGAAGAGGAAGGGGAGGAGGAGGAGGCGAAGGAGGAAGAAGTACCGCACTTTGTTTGAGTTATCGGGTCAACATTAGAGAAGTCCAACAAAAAACGAGCCTAAGATATATATGTTTATGTAGAGGGAGAGATAGAGGAGTGTGTGTGTTGTATACAGTATGTGGTAATATATCTTTATACAGCCACTTACAGGGGGGTTAAGTCATCGTAGTCAAGGGATTAAGTCATCGTAGTCAAGGGGTTAAGTCATCGTTGTCTAGGGAATAAGTCATCGTAGACCAAGGGATTAAGTCATCATATTCAAGGGATCAAGTCATCGTAGACAAGAAGTTAAGTCATCATAGTCAAAGGGGTTAAGTCATCGTAGTCAAGGGATTAAGACATCGTTGTCAAGAAGTTAAGTCATCATAGTCAAAGGGGTTAAGTCATCGTAGTCAAGGGATTAAGTCATCGTAGTCAAGGGGGTTAAGGTGAAGTGGACACGTTCATTCATTTTCCCTTTACAATCTTCAAGTTTACGTTCAAGAAGGTGCATCATGGGAACGTTGTCTTAATAATATATCCACCAGTTATAACGATCATTAAACTCAAGTAAAACAATGTCTTCAAGATGGGGTCAAGACGATCTTCCCCTAACAGCTGTGGAACTAAACAGAAATAAATAATATTTCTCGGCTATTAATAAACTCGTACAAAAAGAAAAGAAAATTTAGGTAAACAGCTTCATTCTGTAGTTTAGGTTGTTAGTGTTGCGGCATGATACAAAAACTCGCTTTCAACCCTCTGTGTAAAATACTACACTGTATTGGTAGAAAAGTTATTGTAAGGTAAACTGATGTGGCCGAGTACCATAACTGTGCTGTAAAATACATAACAAAGATTATTACAAGAACTGATACAGGTACAGATACAAGGGACTGGTACAGATACAAGGGACGGGTACAGATACAAGGACGGGTACAGATACGGACTGGTACAGATACAAGGGATGATACAGATACAAGGGACGGGCAGATACAGGACGGTACAGATACAAGGACGGGCAGATACAAGGGACGGAATACAAGGGACGTACAGATACAAGGACGGGTACAGATACAAGGACGGTACAGATACAAGGGACGGGTACATATACAGGGACAGGTACAGATACAAGGGACGGGTACAGATACAAGGATTGGTACAGATACAAGGGACGGTACAGATACAAGGGACTGGTAAAGATACAAGGACGGGTACAGATACAAGGACGGTACAGATACAAGGACGGGTACAGATACAAGGGACTGGTACAGATACAAGGACGGGTACAGATACAAGGGACGGGTACAGATACAGGGACAGGTACAGATACAAGGGACGTACAGATACAAGGGACGGGTACAGATACAAGGGACGGTACAGATACAAGGACGGTACAGATACAAGGGACAGGTAAGATCAAGGATGCAGATACAAGGGACAGGTACAGATACAAGGACGGTACAGATACAAGGACGGTACAGATACAGGGACAGGTACAGATACAAGGGACGGTACAGATACAAGGGACGGAGATAGGCAGATACAGGGGTACAGATCAAGGACAGCAAGGGACGGGTACAGATACAGGGACAGGTACAGATACAAGGGACGGGTACAGATACAAGGGACGGGTACAGATAGACGGTACAGATACAAGGACGGGTACAGATACAAGGACGGGTACAGATACAGGGACAGGTACAGATACAAGGGACGGGTACAGATACAAGGGACAGGTACGATACAGGGACGGTACAGATACAAGGGACGGGTACAGATACAGGGACAGGTACAGATACAAGGGACAGGTACAGATACAAGGACAGGTACAGATACAAGGGACGGTACAGATACAGGGACAGGTACAGATACAAGGGACAGGTACAGATACAAGGGACAGGTACAGATACAAGGGACGGGCAGATACAAGGGACGGTACAGATACAGGAAGATACAAGGGACGGGTACAGATACAAGGGACAGGTACAGATACAAGGGACGGGTACAGATACAAGGACGGGTACAGGATATACAGGGACAGGTACAGATACAAGGGACAGGTACATACAAGGACGGGTACAGATACAAGGACGGGTACAGATACAAGGGACGGGTACAGATACAAGGGACGGGTACAGATACAAGGACAGGCAGATCAGGACGGGTACAGATACAAGGGACGGACAGATACAAGGGACGAAGATACAGGGACAGTACAGGGGACAGGTACAGATACAAGGACGGGTACAGATACAAGGGACGGGTACAGATACAAGGACGGGTACAGATACAAGGGACAGGTACAGATACAAGGACGGTACATACAGGGACGGGTACAGATACAAGGGACGGGTACAGATACAAGGGACAGGTACAGATACAAGGGACGGGTACAGATACAAGGACGGGTACAGATACAAGGGACGGGTACAGATACAAGGACGGGTACAGATACAAGGACGGGACAGATACAAGGACGGGTACAGATACAAGGACGGGTACAGATACAAGGGACTGGTACAGATACAAGGGACTGGTACAGATACAAGGACGGCACAGATACAAGGACGGGCAGATACAAGGGACGGTACAGATACAAGACGGTACAGATACAAGGACGGGTACAGATACAAGGGACGGTACAGATACAAGGGACGGGTACAGATACAAGGGACGGGTACAGATACAAGGGACGGTACAGATACAAGGACGGAGGACGGGTACAGATACAAGGACGGGTACAGATACAAGGGACGGGTACAGATACAAGGGACGGTACAGACAAGGACGGGTACAGATACAAGGACAGGCAGATACAAGGGACGGGTACAGATACAGGGACAGGTACAGATACAAGGACAGGTACAGATACAAGGGACGGTACAGATACAAGGGACAGGGAGACAGATACAAGGGACGGGTACAGATACAAGGGACAGGTACAGATACAAGGACGGGTACAGATACAAGGACGGGTACAGATACAAGGGACGGGTACAGATACAAGGACGGGTACAGATACAAGGGACAGGTACAGATACAAGGACGGTACAGATACAAGGGACGGTACAGATACAAGGGACGGGTACAGATACAAGGGACAGGTACAGATACAAGGACGGGTACAGATACAAGGACGGTACAGATACAAGGACGGGTACAGATACAGGGACAGGTACAGATACAAGGGACAGGTACAGATACAAGGACGGAACAGATACAGGACAGGTACAGATACAAGGACGGTACAGATACAAGGACGGGTACAGATACAAGGACGGTACAGATACAAGGGACGGGTACAGATACAAGGACAGGTACAGATACGGACGGGTACAGATACAAGGGACGGGTACAGATACAAGGACGGTACAGATATGAGGACAGATACAAGGACAGAGATACAAGGACGGGTACAGATACAAGGACGGGTACAGATACAAGGGACGGGACAGATACAAGGACGGTACAGATACAAGGGACGGGTACAGATACAAGGGACGGGCAGATACAAGGGACGGGTACAGATACAAGGGACGGTACAGACAAGGGACGGTACAGATACAAGGGACGGTACAGATACAAGGGACGGCAGATACAAGGACGGGTACAGATACAAGGGACGGTACAGATACAAGGACAGGTACAGATACAAGGACGGACAGATACAAGGACAGGTACAGATACAAGGGACGGTACAGATACAAGGGACAGGTACAGATACAAGGACGGGTACAGATAAGGGACGGTACATACAGGGACAGGTACAGATACAGGACGGTACAGATGACGGTCAGATACAGGACGGTACAGATACAGGGATGGGACAGATACAGGGACGGCAGATAGGACAGGTACAGATACAGGGGTACAGACAAGGACGGGTACAGATACAGGGACGGGTACAGATACAAGGACGGGTACAGATACAGGGACAGGTACAGATACAAGGGACGGGTACAGATACAGGGACGGTACAGATACAAGGGACGCAGATACAGGGACAGGTACAGATACAAGGACGGTACAGATACAGGGACAGGTACAGATACAAGGACAGTACAGATACAAGGACGGCAGATACAGGACGGTACAGATACAAGGGACGGTACAGATACAGGACAGAGGTGATACAAGGGACGGGTACAGATACAGGACGGGTACAGATACAAGGGACGGGACAGATACAGGGGACAGGTACAGATAGGGACGGTACAGATACAAGGACGGGTACATACAAGGGACGGGTACAGATACAAGGACGGGTACAGATACAGGGACAGGTACAGATACAAGGGACGGACAGATACAGGACGGGTACAGATACAAGGACGGAGATACAGGACGGGCAGATACAAGGGACGGGTACAGATACAGGGACAGGTACAGATACAAGGGACGGGTACAGATACAAGGGACGGGTACAGATACAAGTTCAGATGAGTAAAAGTAAAATAAGTAATGATTAATTGGCAATGCAGAAGGGCGACTTAGGATGAAGCTTCTCTAATGTCACATTATCTTGTACACAGAGAGTAAAGGAGACAACATTATCATCACCGAACAGGAAAACACACATTAGCCTCCTACACATTGAAACATCTTCACAACATCAAGGTCACCACAGTGTTTAAGTCAACCAACCTGACAAAGAAAATATCCGATTACCTCGTTCCATGGATCCGTCTACCCTCACGAACGTATCGGCTGCACATCATCTTGTTTGGCTTTCATTACACGGACGATTATCATTTGATTACGTTTGTTAACTTGTTATAAATCTTACCAAATGACCACTCAGCTGTCTCAAGAAATGTTTCCCCCTATCTCACATGACCTGTTTTAGACGCCATAAATGGGAAGGGATCCGTTACAGAATCTCTTATAGTTTAGTCTTGTGGGGTTGGATTCCTAGTGGTTAAGGCAGTATAAAAGGTTCAAACAAGAGCTTGAAACTACCAGTACGATGTTCATCTTATGGACTGTTTGTTTGGGTTTTGTGAGTAATTAATTTTCTTTTAGGGAATGTTTTAGTGTTCGGGTTTAGTAGGATTCAGTTCCTTTGTGAGAGGAGGACATAATGGGTTCGGCTGTAACAAAGGCTATAAACTTTACGCTCGTTTTATTGATTGTTTCTTTGGTGTTAAACAGAGGGATTTATTTTTTTTCCTTTTATGGAATTTTTAAAAGTATCGCTGTCTTTACCGGCATCAAGTTGTATATAAGAGCATACAGGTCTCAGTGCCACAAATGTTTCCAGGATATTTCGTTTATACTAATTGTGCTCTTAGTTTGGATACGAGTCTTTTCTTCATTGTACGAGAAGTCTGGAATTATGTAAACTATATAACTTTTGTCTAACCTTATTGTTTGATTATTTTTCTAAGAATATGTGAGATTAAACGACAAAAACTAAATAAAACAGAACAAATATAAACCGGGAGACACGATACTTAAGGTGTTGGTTTATAATTATGAAGAATTAAACACCAAACAACAAAATTCAGATCCAGGGTTCGATTCTATATTGAGAAGATTAATACTGACTTATTAGCCAAAATAAAGTTCATATCAGAGAAAGACAAATATATCCATCTGTCTATATCAGTGAGGCATACCTGTATTACTTAAGGCTGGCAAACGTTCATACACTCATACCTGTATTACTTAAGGCTGGCAAACGTTCATACACTCATACCTGTATTACTTAAGGCTGGCAAACGTTCATACACTCATACCTGTGTGACTTAAGGCTGGCATACGTTCATACACTCATACCTGTATTACTTAAGGCTGGCAAACGTTCATACACTCATACCTGTATTACTTAAGGCTGGCAAACGTTCATACACTCATACCTGTATTACTTAAGGCTGGCAAACGTTCATACACTCATACCTGTATTACTTAAGGCTGGCAAACGACTTAAGGCTGGCATACGTTCAATACACTCATACCTGTATTACTTAAGGCTGGCATACGTTCATACACTCAGCATACCTGTATTACTTAAGGCGCTTAAAACGTTCATACCTCATACCTGTGTGACTTTAAGGCTGGCATACGTTCATACACTCATACCTGTATTACTTAAGGCTGGCAAACGTTCATACACTCATACCTGTATTGCCAAGGCTGGCAAACGTTCATACACTCATACCTGTATTACTTAAGGCTGGCAAACGATTCGCCTCGCTACCTGTGAAGCAAGGCTGGCATACGTTCATACCTCATACCTGTATTACCAAAACTGGCAAACGTTCTACACTCATACCTGTATTTACTTAAGGCTGGCATACGTTCATACCTCGCCTGCTGTGGAAGGCTTAGCGTGGCATACGTTCGCCACACTCATACCTGTGACTTAAGGCTGGCGCGTTCATACACTCATACCTGCATGTGACTTAAGGCTGGCATACGTTACTTGCATACCTGTATTACTTAAGGCTGGCATACGTTCATACACTCATACCTGTGTGACTTAAAGGCTGGCATACGTTCATACTCATACCTGTATTACTTAAGGCTGGCATACGTTTAGCACACTCATACCTGTGTGTGACTTAAGGCTGGCATACGTTCATACACTCATACCTGTGTGACTTAAGGCCTGGCATACGTTCACTTTTCACCTGTATTACTTAAAGGCTGGCATACGTTCATACACTCATACCTGTATTACTTAAGGCTGGCATATGTTCATACACTCGCCTGTGTGACTTAAGGCACGGCATACGTTCATACACTCATACCTGTATTGCCAAAGGCTGGCATACGTTCATACACTCATACCTGTATTACTTAAGAGTAGCATATGATCCTTACACTCATACCTGTGTGACTTAAAGAGGCTGGCATACGTTCATACCTCATACCTGTATTATTACTTAAGGCTGGCATACGTTTATACACTCATACCTGTGGCTTAAGGCTGGCATACTTGTTCATACACTCATACCTGTGTGACTTAAGGCTGGCATACGTTCATACACTCATACCAATGTGTGACTTAAGGCTGGCAAACGTTCATACACTCATACTGTATTACTTAAGGCTGGCAAACGTTCATACACTCATACCTGCATATTACTTAAGGCACATACGTTCATACCTCATACCTGTATTACTTAAGGCTGGCATACGTTCGCCTCATACCTGTATTACCAAGGCTGGCATACGTTCATACACTCATACCTGTAGCTGACTTAAAGGCTGGCAAACGTTCGCACATACCTGTATTACTTAAGGCTGGCATACGTTCTGCACTCATACCTGTATTACTTAAGGCTGGCAAACGTTCATACACTCATACCTGTATTACTTAAGGCTGGCAAACGTTCATACACTCATACTACCTGTATTACTTAAGGCTGGGATACGTTCATACACTCATACCTGTATTACTTAAGGCTGGCATACGTTTCATACATAGCACCTGTGTGACTTAAGGCTGGCAAACGCTCATACACTCACCTGTGTGACTTAGGGCTGGCATACGTTCATACGCTCATACCTGTATTACTTAAGGCTGGCATAGGTTTCTACACTCATACCTGTATTACTTAAGGCTGGCATACGTTCATACACTCATACCTGTGGCGGCTTAAGGCTGGCATACGTTCATACACTCATACCTGTGTGACTTAAGGCTGGCAAACGTTCTTTACTCATACCTGTGTGACTAAGGCTGGCATACGTTCATACACTCATACCTGTATTACTTAAGGCTGGCGGCGTTCTTACACTCCTTACTTACCTGTATTTGCCAGGCTGGCATACGTTCATACACTCATACCTGTGGGCTTAAAGGTTTGGCGCCCGTTACACACTCATACCTGTATTACTTAAGGCTGGCATACGTTCATACACTCATACCTATATTACTTAAGGCTGGCATACGTTCATACACTCATACCTGTGGCGACTGGGCACAGCATACGTTCCATACACTCATACCTGTATTTAAGGCTGGCATACGATCATACACTCATACCTGTGTGACTTAAGGCTGGCATATGTTCATACACTCATACCTGTGTGACTTAAGGCTGGCATACGTTCATACACTCATACTGTCTTACTTAAGGCTGGCATACGTTCGCTTACTCACTACCTGTGTGACTTAAGGCTGGCATACGTTCATACACTCCATACCTGTATTGCCAAAACGGCATACGATCTTACCTCCTTACTGTGTGACTTAAGGCTGGCATACGTTCATACACTCATACCTGTACTTAAGGCTGACATACGATCACCTCATACCTGTGTGACTTAAGGCTGGCATACGTTCATATATACCTGTATTATACCGTTTGGCATACGTTCTTTTTACTCCTTACCTGTGCTGACTTAAGGCTTGGCAGCCGTTCATACCTCATACCTGTGTGACTTAAGGGCTGGCATACGGTCATACACTCATACCTGTGTGTGACTTAAGGCTGGCATACGTTCGCGCTCATACATATTACTTAAGGCTGGCATACGTTCTTACCTCATACTTACCTGTGTGACTTAAGGCTGCTTGCGTTCATACACTCATACCTGTATTACCCAAGGCTGGCATACGTTCATACACTCAGCCACCTGTGTATGTGACAAGGCTGGCATACGTTCATACACTCATACCTGTATTACTTAAGGCTGGCATACGTTCATACGCTCATACCTGCAATATTGCCCCAAGGCTGGCATACGATCATACACTCATACCTGTGGGCTTAAGGCTGGCATGCGTTCATACCTCATACCTGTATTACCCAAGGCTGGCATACGTTCATACACTCATACCTGCTGTGACTTAAGGTTGGCATATGTTCGCCACTCATACCTGTGTGCCAAGAGCTGGCATACGTTCATACCTCATACCTGTATTACTTAAGGCTGGCAAACGTTCATACACTCATACCTGTATTGCCAAGGCTGGCATACGCACTCATACCTGCTGACTTAAGGCTGGCAAACGTTCATACACACTCATACCTGTATTACTTAAGGCTGGCATACGTTCATACCTCATACCTGTGTGACTTAAGGCTGGCATACGTTCTTACCTCATACCTGTATTACTTAAGGCTGGCATACGTTCATACACTCCGCGCATAATGACCCAAAAGGGCTGGCGCACGTTCATACACTCATACCTGTGTGACTTAAGGCTGGCATACGTTCATACACTCATACCTGTGTGACCAAGGCTGGCATATGTTCATACACTCATACCTGTATTACTTAAGGCTGGCATACGTTCATACACTCATACCTGTATTACTTAAGGCTGGCATACGTTCATACACTCATACCTGTATTACTTAAGGCTGGCATACGTTCATACACTCCTTACCTGTGTGACTTAAGGCTGGCATATGTTCATACACTCATACCTGTATTACTTAAGGCTGGCAAACGTTCATACACTCATACCTGTATTGCCCAAGGCTGGCATACGTTCATACACTCATACCTGTAATATTACCACAAGGCTGGCACGTTCATACACTCATACCTGTATTACTTAAAGGCTGGCATGGATTTCATACACTCATACCTGTATTACTTAAGGCTGGCATACGTTCTTACCTCATACCTGTATTACTTAAAGGCTGGCATACGTTCATACACTCATACCTGTATTGCCAAGGCTGGCATACGTTCATACCTCATGCCTGCTGTATTGCTTAAGGCTGGCATACGTTCATACCTCATACCTGTGTGACTTAAGGCTGGCATACGTTCATACACTCATGCCTGTGTGATAAGGCTGGCAAACGTTCATACACTCATACCTGTATTACTTAAGGCTGGCATACGGTTCGCGCACTCATACCTGTAATACTTAAGGCTGGCATACGTTCATACACTCAGCATACCTGTGTGACTTAAGGCTGGCATGCGTTCATACACTCATACCTGTATTACTTAAGGCTGGCATACGTTTCATACACTCATACCTGTATTACTTAGAACGGCATACGTTCATACACTCATACCACCAACGCTGACTTAAGGCTGGCATACGTTCCATACACTCATACCTGTATTACTTAAGGCTGGCATACGTTCATACACTCATACCTGTGTGACTTAAAACGGCATACGTTCATACACTCATACCTGTATTACTTAAGGCTGGCAGCGTTCATACACTCATACCTGTATTGCCCCAAAGGCTGGCATACGTTCACCTCATACCTCTGTATTACTTAAGGCTGGCGTTCATGCATCATACCTGTAGGCTTAAGGCTGGCATACGTTCATACCTCATACCTGTATTACTTAGGGCTGGCATACGTTCCTTACACTCATGCTTGTGTGACTTAAGGCTGGCATACGTTCATACCTCCGCCTGTGACTTAAGGCTGGCATACGTTCAATACACTCATACCTGTATTACTTAAGGCTGGCATGCGATCATACACTCATACCTGTGTGACTTAAGGCTGGCATACGTTCATACCTCATACCTGTATTACTTAAGGCTGGCATACGTTCATACACTCATACCTGTGTGACTTAAGGTTGGCATATGTTCATACACTCATACCATATTACTTAAGGCTGGCATACGTTCATACACTCATACCTGTATTACTTGGAAGCTGGCAAACGTTCATACACTCATATATTACTTAAGGCTGGCATACGTTCATACACTCATACCTGTATGACTTAAGGCTGGCAAACATTTCATACACTCATACCTGTATTGCTAAGGCTGGCATACGTTCATACACTCATACCTGTGTGACTTAAGGCTGGCCGTTCATACACTCATACCTGTATTACTTAAGGCTGGCATGTACGTTCCTTACACTCATACCTGTGTGTGACTTAAGGCTGGCATACGTTCATACACTCATACCTGTGTGACTTAAGGCTGGCATACGTTCATACACTCATACCTGGTGTGACTTAAGGCTGGCATATGTTCATACCTCATATATATTACTTAGAGCTGGCATACGTTCAAACACTCATACCTGTATTACTTAAGGCTGTAACGTTCATACACTCGCCACCTGTATTTACTTAAGGCTGGCATACGTTCATACACTCATACCTGTATTACTTAAGGCTGGCATACGTTCATACACTCTCATACCTGTATTACTTAAGCCTGGCATACGTTCATACACTCAGCATACCTGTATTACTTAAGGCTGGCATACGTTTCGCACACTCATACCTGTATTACTTAAAGGGCTGGCATGCGTTCACTTTACTCATACCTGTATTACCAAGGCTGGCATACGTTCATACTCATGCCTGTATTGCCAGGCTGGTATACGTTCATACCTCATACCTGTGTGACTTAAGGCTGGCATACGTTCATACACTCATACCTGTGTGGCGGCTTAAGGCTGGCAAGCGTTTCATACCTCATACCTGTATTTACTTAAGGCTGGCATGCGTTCATACACTCATACCTGCCAATACTTAAGGCTGGCATACGTTCATACACTCATACCTGTGACTTAAGGCTGGCATACGTTCATACACTCATACCTGTGTGACTTAGAGCTGGCATACGTTCATACACACTCATACCTGTATTACTTAACGCTGGCATACGATTCCTTTACTCACCTGTGACTTAAGGCTGGCATACGTTCATACACTCTGCCTGTGTGACTTAAGGCTGGCATACGTTCCTTACACTCATACCTGTATTACTTAAGGCTGACATACGTTCATACACTCCATACCTGTATTACTTAAGGCTGGCATACGTTCCTTTACTCATACCTGTTAAGGAAGCAGCGCCGTTCGCACGCTTCATACCTGTATTACTTAGGGCTGGCATACGTTCATACACTCATACCTGTATACTTAAGGGGGCTGGCATGCGTTCATACACTCATACCTGTGGCTTAAGGCTGGCATACGTTCATACTGCCTCATACCTGTATTACTTAAGGCTGGCATACGTTCATACCTCATACCTGTGTGACTTAAGGCTGGCATACGTTCATACACTCATACCTGTATTACTTAAGAGCTGGCATACGTTCATACACGCTCTTACCTGTGTGACTTAAG